>NC_028353.1:8778025-8787605 GCF_000741045.1 Vigna radiata var. radiata
AGTTCAGTTCAGTTTGTCTGAACTGTTTTACAGATCAGTTTTTAGGAGTGCAGTACAGTTCAGTTCGATTTGTCCACCCTTACTAGTGTATGGACAAATACATTTAATATGTGTCTAATGCGTATTATTAAATTTCCACACTGGTAAGATATTGTTTGCTTTGGACCAAGTCCTCATAGGTTTACTTTTTACCATTCCATAAGGCCTCTTACCAAGATATCTTATGCGTATATAAACCTATGTCTATATGTGAGATTTTGTTTGTACCAAACAAATGTTTGGATACTCTTCTAACGAATATTCTTAGACTCGTGTAATGAATGTATATAATGTTTTTTGTTATACCTATTTACTAATTGTAGGGACAAATTTGTTTAATGTGTATTGTTAGACTTGTTTAATCATTGTATTAATAGACCCATTTGATGTTTTTTTGTTATATTTGTTTAATTAATTAATGGAATGACTCGTTTGTTTTTTTGCTATACTTGTCTAATTAATATATGTAAATTTGTTTAATGTATATTCCTATATTTGTGTACAATTTTTTGTTATACTAATCTAACCAATGTATAAATAAAGTGGTTTAATGTACATTGCAAGACTCATTTAATAATTTTTGTTATATTTGTTTAATTAATGAATTGAATGACTCGTCTAATATTTTTTCTATACTTGTCTAATTAGTATATAAAAATATTTGTATAATGTATATTGTTAGACTTGTTTAAATTTTTTTATACTCATCTAATTAATGTATTCACAAAATTATTTCATATGTATTATTAAATTCGTCTAATTTTTTTCTATACTTATTTAGTGTGTGTTTATAAACTCATCTAATCAGTATAGGTTTAATGTATGTTTTAATATTCATTTAATGACAATATAAATACATTATTAGTATATTTCAAGAAAATTAATATGCTAACTTTTATATTTTGTTTCAGATTTACTAAAAATATAAGTTGTTAAATTCTGAAGTTAAAAATAGTAAAAAAAGAATTAAACAATGTGAAACATAATTTTTAATATTAAGTATAATTTTTCTATTACAAATATATATTTTAAACTTTTGAAATCAAGTAAAAAGTAGTGTAACTTTTTTTTATTACGTATAAATATTTTAAACATTTATTATTAAATATAATATTTTGATTTATTATGTTTTAAATATAATTATCAAAAACCTTATACATAGTTTTATGTACATATCATATCATGCCAATTTTTATTAGATAAAATTAATTTAATAAAAATATTTATATTATTATTTCATATAAACATGATAAATATAATTTTTTATTGATAAGTATTTTAAGACAAAATTATTTCGTAACAATTATTTTTGTATTTCATTATCAATAAATATATATTATTTTTTAAATAATATTATTTTAAGAAATAGAAGTAAAATATAATTTTTAAATTTAAATTTATTAAATGACTAAGTAAATAGAAATAAAATATATATATAAAAAATGGTAAACTTTAAATATAAGTCATTCTTTAACATAGATTTTTTTTAATAATTGTTAAAATGTGTGTGAGGACACACGTTAAAAGAACTATTTATTTATTTATTTTAAACACCGTCTTACTTTAAAAATAAATTTTAAGAATGTAATATGATTAAAATGTATATTTTTTAATTTCTTATTTAAAAGAAGTTAACGTAAGATATTTTATTTTTTTACAATGGTCAACAATATTGATTAATAAATTAAAAATTCAAATAAAAAATATTAAGAAAAAAAATTATATTAGTTATATGAGTATATGAAAATTTTTAATATTAAAAATAATTCTAATTTTGTACAATTTGGTATTTTGAGTATTATATTTAATTATTACGTATATTTATAAACATATTTATCATTATTATTGTTTAAATTAAACTATTAGACATAGTTGACATTTTAGATATTGGTTTAAAGATTTTAAATTTCATAAACTAATCATATTACTAAAATAAATTAAGGAAAATATAAAACAAGATTTATGATATTACAAAGTGTGTCTTTTATAACAATATATATATATATATATATATATATATATATATATATATATATATATATATTAAAAATTTGAAATGAATTATTAAATATAATTTTTATATTAAATTCTATAAAGACGTTATTAGTATTATTATTTATTGGGTAATATTAATTTAAATTTTACAAACAAAATAGGAAAAATAATCAATGATAAAAATATATCTATTATAATTTGATATAAATATGTTTTATTGTTGGTAATTTTTTAAGATGAAATTATTATTATTATTATTATTATTATTATTATTATTATTAAATAATAATATTTTATAAAATAAAATTAAAATGCATTTTTTAAATTTACTTTTATTAAGTAACTAATTAATGAATTATCATAAAGGAGAAAAAGTAGTATAAAAAATAATTAATATTATGTGCACTCTTTACATTAACTGTGGTTAACAATTAAAAAAAAACCATTTGTATACTGTATGTCAGTTAAACGTTTTATTTCTGTTGTATTTTTAAATTAATTTCGTAACTGACCGTTAATAAAATTAAACGTTATATTATATTGATTCTTTAAATGTTATAAATGAACATTTAATTCTAAATAATTAAATGTTATAAATGAACATACTTATTTAATTTATATCTAATCATTAATTAATAAAATATATATGGACAAACATTTGTGTTAATTTAAATTTTTTTAAAGTATTAAAAAATAAATTTTAAGTCTAATTATATTTACAGAATTAATGAGTCTATAATATAATTTTTATGCCCATATATATTGCGAATTTGTTTTATTTTCGGTTAATGTAAGATTTTCAGTACATATTCTTCCGTCAAAGTATATATATCTAATCTATGACTAGATATTAATGAATGATCCGACAATAAATAAAATAAACTCAACAAACATCAAATTTTATTAGGTTATACTTTAATTCAACTTTAATATTATATTAAGAGATAAATTTGAAATCTAACTCAATTTTACACAACCAACTATAGCCTAAGATTTGTATCTATTTATATGTTTTTTAAATTGATTTTATATATAATCGTGTTATTTATTTTGTTTTTCATTTAAGTTTTTAATCCACCATTTTGTCATGACTTCATTGGATTGTATTTTTTAAAATAAAAAGTTATTAAAATATATATTTATTAATTATATTAATTATTTAATGTAACTTAAATTGTTAATACTTATAAGTTCAAATTTTAATAGAGTAATTTAAAAAAAGTTAACGAGTGAACCCACTGACATGTCCTTTAAAAGGTTACTATAACTTCCTTTGAATTTTGTGTGTATTTGTACGTGTTTGTTTATTAAAAGAATGGAAAATGATATTTTAACATCAATTTTTTGGCACTATTTTAACACTGCATACGTGTTAAAATGTGGTTGAACTTTTTTCTTCCAAATATACATTTATCTCAGTTTTTTTAATTTGAAATCGTCTAATCACATTTTTGACACGTTTGCAGTATTAAAATAGTGTGAAAAATTAGTCTTAAAATATCATTTTCGTTAAAAGAAATATGATGCAAGGGCGACAGAAATAGATATGAGTAACTTTTGTCCTGTATAGGTTTCCACATCTATTTAAACTCCATCCTAATGTTCTAGTTTTATCTTTTAAAACCATTCCTTCATTTTCTCTATCTTTAATTTTGATTTGGTTGTGCAAGTTTAACTTTTGGGTTTTGGGGTTTGGGAAGAAGTCATGGGGTTTCAAAACTTGGCCTTGATGAGTTTTATGATGATCTTGTGCATCAGTCTATACGTCAATTGCATTGATATTCCTGAAAAAAGAATATTTGCCCAAAGACCTAAAGATTTCATTAAACGAAATGGCACCCGTTTTTTTCTAAATGGGAAGCCACACTACTTCAACGGATTCAATGCATATTGGCTAATGACTTTTGCAGCCGACCCATCTACAAGTTCTAAGGTCACTGCAGTTTTTCAACAAGCTTCCCAACATGGTTTAAACTTAGCAAGAACCATGGCATTCAATGATGGAGGTTACAGAGCCCTTCAAACTTCACCTGGTATTTACGACGAGAATGTTTTCAGGGTACTGTATCGTTAATCCTTGTGCTTTTCATTCACACATGCTTTCAGATTTCAAAGATGTCACCTTGTATGATTTTGCAGGCATTGGATGCTGTGATATCAGAAGCAGGAAAGTATGGGATACGATTGATTCTAAGCCTGGTAAATAATTGGAAAGATTTGGGTGGAAAGAATCAGTATGTTCAATGGGCAAAACAACGTGGTCAGAACGTAAGCACTGAAGATGACTTCTTCTCTAACTCCATGACTAAGCAATTCTACAAAAATCATGTCAAGGTAAAGAATGATAAATACGCACATGCATTCTCAACTGTTATTATTTTTCATTAAACGATAATGTAAAATAAAATGCCTCTGCACTATAAAAATATTCTAATTAATTACTGTATCTAATGCAGACAGTGCTCACAAGAAAAAACACAGTGACTGGATTATTCTACAAGGATGACCCCACCATTTTTTCGTGGGAGCTCATGAATGAACCTCGTTCTTCAGACTTTTCCGGGAAACAAGTTCAGGTAATTTTATTGTGTTGTCATTGCAAAAAGAAAAAAAAAGTGATTATGATGTATGAAAAGAAAGTTTATTAACTTACAGGATTGGGTGAGTGAGATGGCTGCTTATGTGAAGTCCATTGACAACAAACACTTACTGCAAGTAGGGCTTGAAGGGTTTTATGGTAATTCAATGCCAGAAAGAGGACTGATCAATCCTGATGGATACCATACAGGAACCGATTTCATTTCTAACAACCTAGTTCCTGAAATCGATTTTTCTTCCATTCATGCTTACCCTGATGAATGGTAATAAATGTTTTCCATAAAAATGCAAACTTTATAATATATGTGTGAATTGATGGTTGGTTTTTGGTGCAGGATGGCGCGGTTTAACCAATCACATCAAGATGTCTTCACTGAAAAATGGGTTAGCACGCATATTGAAGATGCAAAAAATGTTGTACGAAAGCCCATTCTTCTTACGGAGTTTGGGTTAAATAAAGCATTTCGAGGATACAGCAATGGTAAAAGGGACCGATTGTATGCAAAAGTTTACAAATGGGTATACGGCAGCGCTAGGCAGAGGGGAGCATGTGCTGGTTCAGCTTTTTGGCAACTATTTGTTGAAGGAATGGATAACATGGCTGATGGTTATGATATCATCTTTCAACGGAATCCTTCCACTGCCAAAATCATCGCCCAACAATCTTTAAGGATGTCTCGTATTCGATAGTCATATGTCGTATTTCTCTTTAAATCAAATAAATGATTATCGTCTACAAACTATAGCAATAACAAAAATATGACATGTTTGATTTGCACTCTTAGGGTTTGTAATATTCTTTTGGTTGCCATAAATTCCTCTCTACTCTGTCTCTTAAACTTATTTTCTAATTTAAGAAGTCAAAGATGATTTATCACTTAACAGAAAGAAAGGAACAACATGAGGAGATCTTTATTTTATTAGAGACTTTATTAATCTGTTAAAACTTCAAAATAGTTATCGTATGTTTTTAATATATACATAAACACATAAAAATCAAAATTCTAAAATTAAAAATAGTAATAAAAAAGTTGTGCTCGTGACCTGTCCTTTGACAAAATAGGTTATGATATGATTTTGAAAAATATACTTTCACACATAATTTTTTTTAGATTTATTAGATATTATTCTTTTTTGTTTTTTATTCTCTTTCTTTTCTATTTTTTTTATTTTACTTTTATATTATGTATCAAATAAATGGAAAAGTGTGTCACTCTATCATTATTTTAATATTTTCAATTTTCTCTTACACAGGGCCAATCATCCTATACCCCATTTTATTGGACAAATGAAACAAAAAAAGTTTCTTAAAAATGATTTAGTATTAGGAGAACTAAAAGAAAAATGTTAAATGGATTTAATGATTTAATGGAGGCAAGTTCCAGAGCATTTAAATGGATGAAGGTATATCACATCAAATAAGGATACAGTAGTAATTTCAGTTCCTCTTCTGTCGATTCTATTGTAGATAGTAACCTTTGAAATTTGAATACCATGACTGCATATTTTTCTGCTATAATAGAATCTGTAGCCGTGAATTTATTATATCACTATTCAATATTTTATTATAATAATAAATTTTAAAGTACATAAAATTTTTATTAATTATATTTAAATTATAACAATAACAATATTAATAAAAATAATTAGGATAAAAAATACGTTGAATATTCTTTAGAATGATTTGATATATAAAATATATTAATTTTTAAACATTTTGAATAAATAAGTTATTTTGATAAAATCATTATATATTAGTTGTAATAAATAACGTTTTATTATTTTTATCATGAAACTGTATTTAAATTATCCATATTTTTTTTAATAAAATGAACCCTATCATATATAAAATTATTTCAAACGTATTAATCATTGAGCCAACGAAAACAAATTATTTAAATATAAATGAATCAATAGTTAATAATTTCACGTATTCTTATCATAGTTAACTCATATTCTATTTTAATAGATCAAAACAAAATAGTTTCTATAAAGTTATATAAACTTAATAACAAATTAAAAAAATATTTATTATATCTAACTGTTTGTGTCATTGGTGGGGTGGTAAAATAGGTTAATCTGATCGGTTTTGATTTAATCTGTTTTAGATCTGCCCAAAATGGTTCAGGTCAGATTGGCAAGCTACTGAAAAAACAGATTAGTATTGTAATTTATCCAATCATAGGACGGACCAGCATGCTGTTCTGTCAATTTTTTTATTAATTTTTTAATTTTAAATTTTTGAAATTTATTTGTATAAAAACGTATAAATAAATATTAAAATGCATTTAATTATATAAATAATTTTTAAACTTTTAATTAATTAATTAATGTTTTCAGTAAGATAAATTAAAATAATTACATCTTATAATTAATAATTCAAATTTTAGTATTTATGTATATTTATTTTCTACACAATATAATATAAAAAATTACTATTTTAAATTATTTTAATTTTAGTTTTTAATTTTTAATTTAAAAATAAAAATAGAGTTGTCTGGCTGGTTAATCAATTATTATCTATTTTTTGTATGTAAGGGAAGAAAAGGCTTTAATTAATAAAAAACACTTTAGCCTAACATCCAATAGCCCAAAATCCGGCCAACTTCTAGTAATAGCCCAAAATCAAATATTAGTTAACCTTTTAACTAATAAACAACATTTTTATTGGTTTGATGTAATGCCTAATATTGGCTTAGGTTTTTTTTTTTTTTTTAATTTACGTGAGTTTGATGTCCCCTTTAATATTTTTATTTTTATTTCTTAATAATAGATTTTAGGCTTAAATCCTTAATTGGTTCCCAAGAGGGAATTTTCAGTTTAGTACCCGCTTTTAAAAGTGTATACATGTTTTGCAATTTGTGTCAATTTAGTCCCTTTGAACCATAAATTTGGCTTAAAAATTGCAAGTGGACAAGTCATTTTTAGTTGCAGCATGTTTATTGTAAGATCCGAGAAAATGTAGAGTTTATAAACAAATCTTAAATATGTTTTATTAAAATTTACATGATATTACAAGGTGTTGTGCAGTTCAGTTGGTGTTCAAGTCTTGAGAAGAATATAAAATTCTATATTATTTATTTATTTTGTTGATATAAGTGTAACACTTGTTACCGTTTGATTGTTAAATTTGTGATGTGTTGGCTTGTTGCTAAAAATATTTATTTAGGATTGAATGTAAGAGTGTTCAGATTTTAGAGAGATGTTCATGTGAAACATTTGTTTGATTTTATTTATATTTTCTCAAGGGCAAGAATGTCCTTTCCATTTGGTAATTGAGGTGTTGAAGTTATAAATAAGGGTGTGGAAAATAAAGAAAAAAATATTTTAAATAATATAAGTTAAAAAAAAAAAGGTAGGAAGTTATTTTTTTGTAAAACCGCTTGAGATATTATAGGGAGCACTACCTAGGTGGTTTCTTTTAATTATAATATGATTTATTTAAAATAAAAATAAAAAGGGGTTTATAAAAGAAAGGAAAAGAGATTACGTTAAGAATAGAGAAAGAGAATGTAAGTCAGAAACTTTCTTTGAAAAAGAGAAATCTTTTCTTTTAAAAGATATAGCAAAAGTGTGAAGACCTGTTACTGATTCATGCTCTATAATTGGCTAAGGTATGGGAAGCTTACATTTGTGTTATTATATGATGAATGTGATGGTATTGTTGATTTTGAGTATTCATTTATTTATTGCGTGAATGTTTATGCTATAATTATATGATCTTGAAATCCATTGTTAGCTTTTCAACCATTGTATTTAATTAATGAAGATTCATATATGTATTTAATTGAATTCTATAAATTCTTCTTCAATAAGAATTCACGTGATTGAATTCTCTTTCAAAAGATTTAGATTTTTTTGTAGGGATATGATAATATCAGGTTTTCATCTAATCATAATTAACCTTAAAATCAAGGTTTTGGGATTTTTGGGTAAATCAGGGGTTGATTAGGTTTAGGGTTTTGTTAATAAAAGTTTCTGGTTTATTAGAAACTTAATCAGAGGGTAAATCTTTTATTTTTGAAGAAGCCTAGATTCTTTTCCAACTTGATTCAGAGTGAACTTGAGTGGGCTTAAATCCATGAACCCAATTAAGGGCCCAGCTCTCATTCTTTTGGAAGGGGGGGTCACGCTTGCAGTGACTCATTTTGTTCCTTTCTATTTTCTCTTGTCTTGAACGTGCACGGCAGAAGGAAGTTCTTTCCTTTCTCTTCTCCTTTTCCGCGAGCAGTGGCGAGGCGATGATGGAGCGATGGTGTTACGAGTTCGTGACGACTAAGTGAGGACGCTGGCCGTTCGGATTCGCAGTGCAAGTTCCTTCCCCTCCACCTTCCTCTGTTTTTCGTTTGAGCTTAGGGATTTTTCCTATTTTCGTATAAGGACGCAGGTTGGGTGTGAACGTGTTGCGAGGAAGGCCGGCGCTGCTGCTGAGTGATTCGTGTTCCGATTTCGCACTTTAGGGTTCCTGTGATTTCTTCTGATTTGAGATAGAGGGTTCATTCGCTTTGAATTAGGGATTTGTGTTTTGTTTCTGTGTATGGGGATGGCGTTTCTGGTTCGTTTTGGGTTAGCTTTCTCGTCGTCGTTTTGAGGGCAACGGCAACAGTTACGCGTGGTGGTTGGCAGCGAAGTCGTGGTGGTTGCAGCTAGGTTGCGGTGGCAAGCTGTGTTGGACTGCTGGGCTTGCAGACTAACATTGGGTTGTGGTTTGGACTGACAGATGAGTGTTTCATCCTACACCTCCAACACTTCATCCTGCACCTCCAAAAATTCCATTTTTAACCTTCTGACATCTTATCTTACATTCTTTTTACTTTTTCTCTCTCTTATTAAAAGCATTCTACACCACTTTAATAATAATTTAATTTAAAATTCAATTATTATTTAATATAATTATATTAAAAAATTAAAATATAATAATTAAAATAAAAATAATAATAGTAAAAAT
>NC_028353.1:8788891-8883937 GCF_000741045.1 Vigna radiata var. radiata
TGAACCTGTATGGGGAAGCTACAGGTAGTGTGATTGTGAACCTGTATGGGGAAGCTACAGGTAGTGTGATTGTGAACCTGTATGGGGAAGTTACAGGTAGTGTGATTATGAACCTGTATGAGGAAGCTACAGGTAGTACGGTTATAAACCTGTATGGGGAAGCTACAGGTGTTATGTTCGTGAACCTGTATGGGGAAAGCTACAGGTGGTAGGNTTAGGTACAGGAGATAAACCAATGTCCTTCGTGAAAATGTTGAGAATTCATAATAACTTGTGCCTAGAGATGATGTTGATAAGGATAAATGTGGATAGTATANTAATGATATGGTTAATGAGAATGTTAATGATGATCATAATGATTCTGTTTGTAGATAACATTATAGATAGTGAGTTATTGTTAAGTTGTGTTTACTTATCTTGTACACATTTTATTTTATTGTTATTGGTTGTGTTATGGTGNCTTACCCATATTTGTTTGTGCTTGTGGTCGTGTGTGTCTTGCGATGATCGTATGACCTTGGTTATACGGGAGCAGGGGGTGTAGCAGATGTTCAAGATTCATGATAGCGACGTGAGAGTGGGGGACAACCTGATTTATTTAAAGCTTTGAATTATAAATTTCAGAAACAATGTAATTGGATTTACTTTATCTTATACATTTCGGTATTTTGTCATTGGATTTCTACGATGGTATGATGATTTTAAAAGTTTTAAATTTTTCTCATAATCCAGACATCTAAAATATCGGGATGTTACATTTATTAACTTTGGACACCTTTCAATTGCTGTTACAAACTTGTTTGAAGTGTCATTAATTCACTAAATTGACACAAATTGCAAAACATGGGGACCCAATGTATACACTCTTAAAAGTGGGTACTAAACTGAAAATTCCCTCCTAACATAAGGACCAATTAAGGATTTAAGCCTAGATTTTATAATGTAAATGATGGATACTATCAAGTGTACATAATGTTAAACATAGAGTAAATCCATAATTGTTTTTTCTTTTATAAGTTCAAATATATTAAAAATTATGCAATACTAATGACCGTTAAAAAAAATAAAATTTATATAATTTTTTAATTAATAATATAGAGAATGTAAAAAAATTATGTTATCAACATATTGCTCTCATGAGTATTAACAAGAAGTTTTGGAAGTTGAGAAGTTAAACATATCTATTGGTTGATATGAGTAAAACCAAACTTAAAGTTAAAATTTGGATTTAAATTTTGCATGTAAAATATGCAATTATGGTAAGATATTTCAGTATAGTTGAGTAATAAAAAGAATTAGAAAAGATATCATATGACTCTATGGTCAATCATAATTAGGATGGTCAACTGTAATCTAAATGGTCAACCAGTGAGTCCGATCAACTTTGTACTATCTGAGACGTAAACCAATGAGTTTGGTCGAAATGCCAAACAATTTAGCTAATCATATACTAGGTCGGATAAACGTCCCACAACTTAGACCCACACCCACAGTTCGGAGTGCAAGTCTATGAGACCGATCGGTCACTGAATAAGTCAATCAATCATGTACAATTTTGTTATTTTTGTAAGGCATGAGCTTCTTAAAATTTGTTATTTTTGTAAGGCATGAGCTTCTTAAGAACTTCTGCATCCACCATGAGTCAACTTTTGTGAGACCCTCTAGCACCCTAGCCATCACAATCCAACATTTTAGGTAAGGTTCACTTTATAACTCTATTTTAGTAGTTACAATAATAAATCAATGTAGAAAATAAATACATATTAGTTGTGGACCAAACATAGGTAATACGTGCACTCTTTACGTTAATTTTGGTTAACAATTAAAATTTATGTCAGTGAAACGCTTTATTTCTGTTGTATTTTTACATTAATTTCATAATTTGCAATTAAATTATATTGATTCTTTATTGCTAATAGACAAAAATAATTAAAGGCTAAATGAACATACTTATTTATAATTCTAAATTCAAACATAATATTAAGTTATTGAGATATGTCTAATATATATCGTGTGTGAGATTAAACATTGATAAATAATCTCATAATAACCCGATATCAGATAAAACAATAAACAAACCCGAGTTGAGTCAAAAAAATATCACGTCAATCAATTCACATTTTGGTGAGTCATATTTTATAACTCAATTCGATGTGATATAGGTTAGTGGGTAAATAGTTTGACTTACTTATATATGATTTACTTTTACGATCTATTTTATATATTAATGGTTAGACATTGGTAACCAATATCTTGATAAGTGAGGTTAGAGATTAATTTAAAATCTTATTCACAAATCAATTATACTTTTTTTTTATAATAAAAAACTATTATAAATATCAATAATTTTATAAGTTTATAAATTGATATTTAAATTATTCACTATAAAGATTAATTCTTTTCTCTAAAATTAATAAAAAAGTTGACGAAAAAATTGAGACAGTTAGTCCATTGACTTGCCTTATATAAATTAAAATTTTCAAAGCGCCAAATATATATATAAACTAAATAGAGTATGTATTTTTTAAAAATGATTTAATATTGTGTGGACCGCAAAACAAAATTGTTAAAAAAGTAATATAAACAGTTTTTATTAAAATGTCTTAAAGTAAAATTTATTTCAAACTTAAATAAGTAAAAAAAAAAAAGTTATAAAAGTATAACTTCCTTTTAATTTTGTGACTATTTGTACGTGTTTACTAAAAGTAATATGTTGCAAGGGCCACATAAATAATATAAGGAGCACAGAAATAATATGAGTAACTTTTGTCCTATATAGGTTTCCACATCTATTTAAACTCCATCTTAATGTTCTAGTTTTATCAAAAATCCATTATCTTTTAAAACTATTCCTTCATTTTCTCTATCTTTAATTTTGGTTTGGTTGTGTAAATTTAGCTTTTGGGATCTGGGGCTTGGGAAGAAGTCATGGGGTTTCAAAACTTGGTCTTCATGAGTTTTATAATGATCTTGTGCATCAGTCTATACGTGAATTGCATTGATATTGCTGAAGAAAGAATAGTTTCCCAAAGACCTAACGGGTTCATTAAACGAGATGGCACCCGTTTTTTTCTAAATGGGAAGCCACACTACTTCAATGGATTCAATGCATATTGGCTAATGACTTTTGCTGCCGACCCATCTACAAGTTCTAAGGTCACTACAGTTTTTCAACAAGCTTCCCAACATGGTTTAAACTTAGCAAGAACATGGGCATTCAATGATGCAGGTTACAAAGCCCTTCAAACTTTACCTGGTATTTACGACGAGAATGTTTTCAGGGTACTGTATCGTTACTCCCCTTAACTATATATCTTTGTGCTCTTCATTCACACTTACATATTGCAGTTTTTTATTTTTAAAGATGTCACCTTGCATGATTTTGCAGGCATTGGATGCTGTGATATCAGAAGCAGGAAAATATGGGATACGATTGATTCTAAGCCTGGTAAATAATTGGAAAGATGCTGGTGGAAAGAATCAGTATGTTCAATGGGCAAAACAACGTGGTCAGAACGTAAGCACTGAAGATGACTTCTTCTCTAACTCCATGACTAAGCAATTCTACAAAAATCATGTCAAGGTAACGAATGATAAATATCCACATGCATTCTCAACAACCATTTTTCTTTAAACGATAATGTAAAATAAAATACCTCTGCATTATAAAAACATTCTAATTAATTACTGTATCTAATGCAGACAGTGCTCACAAGAAAAAACACAGTGACTGGATTATTATACAAGGATGACCCCACCATTTTTTTTGGGAGCTCATGAATGAACCTCGTTCTTTAGACTTATCTGGAAAACAAGTTCAGGTCATTTTATTTTGCTGAAATGGAAATCTAAATTGAGTTGGATTTAATTTTTTTTTTAATATGTAATAGAGTTATAAATTAAAGTTTATTATATAAAATTTGTTATTTGTTTGACTTATGATATTTATTATGAAGAAATTTATAATTATTATTAGATTTATTATATAAGATCTCAGAAAAAAAATAATATTTATTAACTTCCAGGATTGGGTGAAGGAGATGGCTGCTTATGTGAAGTCCATTGACAACAATCACTTACTGCAAGTAGGGCTTGAAGGGTTTTATGGTAATTCAATGCCAGGAAGAAAACAGTTCAATCCTGGATACGAAGGAGGAAGCGATTTCATTTCTAACAACCTAGTTCCTGAAATCGATTATGCCACCATTCATCTCTACCCTCAATGGTAATATTCCATTTCAAATATTTTCATTTTTCACTGTATAATAAGTATCCAAACTTTATACTATATATGTGTGAATTGATGGTTGGTTTTTCTGCAGGATGTCGAGGTTTAACCAATCACGTCAAGATGTCTTCATTGAAAGATGGGTTAGCATGCATATTCAAGATGCACAGAATGTTGTACGAAAGCCCATTCTTCTTACGGAGTTTGGGTTAAATTCAAGAATTGGAGGATACACCGTTGCCCAAAGGGACCGACTGTATGCAAAACTATACAATTGGATATATTTGAGCGCTAGCCACAGGGGAGCATGTGCTGGTGCAGCTTTTTGGCAACTATTAGTCGAAGGAATGGAAAACATGGCTGATGGTTATGAAATCATCTTTCAACACAATCCTTCCACTGCCAAAATCATCGCCCAACAATCTTTAAGGATGTCTCGTATTCGATAGTCATATGTCGTACAAATTGTTCTTTAAATCAAATAAATGATTATCGTCTACAAATTATAGCAATAATAAAAATATGACATATATTTGATTTAAATTCGAGTTTGTCATATTCTTTGGGTGCCATAAATTACTCTCTGTCTCTTAAACTTATTTTCTAATTTGATAGTCATAAGCCATACAAAATAACCCATTAAATGATACTGTCTATCGTCTACAAGCTATACCAATAATTAATAAAAATATGACATGTTTGATTTACATGCTCACTCTCTTATTGTATTTAGATGAATTAATTTAGAGAGATAATTCATTTATTTGAAAAATTTTACATTTTTTACACTAAAATAATTTTAAAGTAATTAGAAAGAAATTAATTTAAGAAATTTGGAAAGTATTTCAAATTAATAAAAAAGAAGAATTTCAAATACCCTAAAAAAATATAAGAAATTTGACATTTCACTAAGTTTTATTCTTCTTACTACACTTAAGAAAGTCAAGCCGAATTGATTCAAATTGAAGACTCAATTGAGTCGATGTAAATAAAAGACTTGGTTGGGTCCATTTGATTTAAGTCAAAGGATGAATAAGATAAGCATGAGCTTAGAAAGATAAGTCACATATAACCTAAGGTCTTGTCAAGTTGGCCTAAGTCACAAGTCTTGTTGGATCGGCTCACCACATGTTTGAGACAAGTTGGTTCTTCTGAAAATAAAGATAAGTTGACTCGAGTTAAAAGATAAGAAAATTTTAGCCTGGACAAGATAGATCAGTCTGAGACAAATGTTGAGCCAATTTGGGTCGAGACGAATGACACAAAAATGCAATATTGTGTGTCATCCAATGGTAATCATGTCACTACTTGAAGATGGAAAAGAGTGATGAGACAGACTGAGAAAGATGGCATTGGCTAAGACTCACAAATTTCAGTTATTTGCTTTTATTTTACATTTGTTCCCCTAGTTCATTTGAAATCAAATGTTTGTGTAGTAATCTTGCGTTACACTCACCATTCTCAAGCTTGCAATTATGAACCTTTTACGTTTTAAGACTTGTATTGTACGTACTGGTCGGTCGCAATTCCTAAGGGAGCGGTCAGTCAACCCTCCAAAACAAAGTAGATCAATCGATCACTAACAACATTAGTAACTGATCGGTATCGTGCATGTTAGGAATACATCAAGATAATTAGTAAGGTAAAACATGCTTACAAGACATTGGACTGTAATTGGGTTAGTCCTAAACAAAAACTCATTTCAAAACCTATAAATACAAAGGTAAGATAAGGAGATAGGTGATTGCATTTATTAAACATTTAAGATTTAAGTGTAATAACCAATCAGTATAACTAAAAACTGATTTGAATCTGAAAGTACATTTGATAAGTATCCAATCCGAATTCAAACCTTACAGAAGAAGGTTTGATCAAATTTTAGGATAAGAAAAATAAGTTGAGCGATTAAATATAAAAATTAAGACTATTATTTTTATTTTATATATTTAATTACCTATATTAGTTATCTCTTTCGAATCAACAATGACGTCACTTTCAAAATTTCAATCCCATATGTCTTTATAAGAATATAAAACTTGCAGAATTGGTAATCGTGTATGTTAGAATTTAAATACATCTACTTTTAATAATATACGCGGAAGTAATTATGAAAAGACTTGAATTATGCTAATTATTGTATCTCTATAATATATTGAATGTTATTGGCAAATTCCACTTATGCCATTCGCTTGTAGGTTTCCGAAGGTAAAGAGAATATCTCTTTCTTTTTGTTTTAATCCTCCGAATAGGGCGAATTTTCAAAATTCATAAAACTACAAAATAAAAGAACGTGTCTTTCGTGGTGGAAAAAGATAGTTGCTTAACAAGTTGAGTTTAATTTTAAAAATTGGACATTAAATTTCTTAAAGACGATGAGAGAATATTTTCGATAGGTATAACTATTAACTTCTTTGTTTTTTTGTTTTTCTTTGGTGAGTTAACTAGTGCACGTATCTATTTTTTTTATATTTTTAATTACTGATTGAAAATTTTTATTGGTTTCACTTCAAATAAATATACCCTAAATAAAGTTTGTGATTTTATGAAGTGGGTTTAGTTTTTCTTTTTATTGTTGCATGTGTTACACGTAGTACATATTGGTCGCTATTGTATTATGTCTGTTTTGCGTTATATTTGTCCTCTTTTTTATTGTAAAATAAAAAATGGTTTAATTTAGACTCCTCCATTTTCCTCTTTTTGCTTTCATCAATTTGAAATAAATAAATAAATATACAATATATTATAATGTGAATTATTATTGAATATTCTTTAGAATGATTTGATATATACAATATGTTGATTTTTAAACATGTTGAATAAGTAAATTATTTTGATAAAATCATTATATATTAGTTGTAATAAATAACGTTTTATTATTTTTTTATCATGGAACTGTATTTAAATTATCCATACTTTTTTTAATAAAATGCACCCTATCATACAATTATTTCAAAAAGTATAAATCATTGAGCCAACGAAAACAAATAATTTAAATATAAATGAATCAATAGTTAATAATTTCACGTATTCTTAGCATAGTTAACACATATTCTATTTTAATATATCAAAACAAAATAGGTTCTATAAAGTTAAAATAAACTTAATGACAAATTTAAAAAAATATTTATTACATCTAACTGTGTTGTGGGGTGGTAAAATAGGTTAATCTGATCTGTTTTGATCTAATCTGTTTTTGACCTGCCCAAATGGTTCAGGTCAGATTGGCAAGCTACTAAAAAAACAGTTTACAATTTTAATTTATCCAATCATAGGACGGAACAGCATGCTGCTGTTCTGTCAATTTTTTATTAATTTTTTAATTAGAAATTTTTAAAATTTATTTGTATAAATAAGTATAAATAATAAAATGTATTAGTTATATAAATAATTTGTAAACTTTTAATTAATTAATTAATGTTTTCAATAAGATAAATTAAAATAATTACTATATTTAAATGTTAAATTATTCTATTATAATAATTACATCTTAAATTAATAATTTAAATTTTAATATTATTGTATATTTATTTTCAATAAGATATAATATAAAAAATTAATATTTTAAATTATTTTAATTTTTATTTTTCATTTTTAATTTAAAAATAAAAATGGAGTTGTCTGGTTAATCAATTATTATCTATTTTTTGTATGTAAGGGAAGAAAAGGCTTTAAGTAATAAAAAACACTTTAGCCTAACATCTAATAGTCCAAAATCAGGCCAACTTCTAGTAATAGCCCAAAATCAAATATTGGTTAACCTTTCAACTAATAAACAACATTTTTATTGGTTTGATGTAATGCCTAATGCTGGCTTAGTTTTTTTTTATTTTATTTTAATTTACGTGACTTTGATGTCCCCTTTAATACTTTTATTTTTATTTCTTAATAATAAACTTTATCGTAATGTAATGGATGAACTATCAGGTGTACATAATGTTAAACATATGGTAAATCCATAATTTTTTTTTTTCTTTTATAAGATCAAATATATTAAAAATTATGCAATACTAATGACCGTTAAATAAAAATAAAATTTATATAATTTTTCAATTAATAATATAGAGAATGTAAAAAATTATTTATCAACTCATTGCTCTCTTGAGTAATAACAAGAAGTTGAGAAGTTTAACGGATATGAGTAAAACCAAACTCAAAGTTAAATTTTGGATTTAAATTTTGCATATAAAAAATCAATTATGGTAAGATATTTTAGTATAGTTAAATAATAAAAAATTAGAAAACGGTATTATATGACTCTATGGTCAATTATAATTAGGATGGTATATTATAATTTAGATGGTCAACTAGTAAGTCTGACCAACCATGTAAAGTTTCAAGCACAAACCAATGAGTTTGGTCGAAATGTCAAACAGTTTAGCTAGTCATATACTAGGTCGGATGAACGTCCCACAGCTTGGACCCACACCTCATAGCTCGAAGTGCAAGTCTTTGAGACCAATTGATCACTGAATAAGTAGACCAATCATGTACAAGCCCGGATAATTAATCACTAGCTCGACGAGCAAAAGAACAAGCCTGATCAACTTTCAATCATATCGGTTAACCATGAATTGGATTAAGTAGATTAACCTTAAAGCTTATCAACTTAAGAATAAAGTATAATTACTAAAATTTGAGCTGCAATTAACTCAATGTTAATCAAAAATCCACCACCAAACCTTTAAATAAATATTTAAGGTAGAGAAATATTATGTGTCATTTACTACTACATTAATTACTAATTGTCAAATGTTAAGCTAACTTTGACATCATATGTCTTGTGCAAGTATTCTCTAATTTGGATGAACTAGAACTTATTTTTTAGATAATATTTGGACTTCCAACAATATCACAACCAGAACTATTGACCTCAACCTATATTCGAAACATAAATTAATTATCCATAATTCAAAAAATATTTTACATAGATAAAATGGTGATAAAAAAACATATATAATCATTTATCATGGTAAGAAACTATAAAATACTATACACACTAATTTCTCATTTGAAGTAAACAAAATTTGAAAATATTATATATATATATATATATATATATATATATATATATATATATATATATATATAGAGAGAGAGAGAGAGAGAGAGAGAGTATTGTTATCTATTTGAAAAGAAAAAACCAATATTTGGAAGCATCACTGAATCATAAAATAAGTTTTCCGTCCTTAAATTATTGATTAAAATTATATTTCATTTGCTTGAAAGTATGCATAATTTTATCTTTTAAACCTTATAAATGAATGTAGAGGATGTTATAAGAAGATGACACAAGAGATTGGTTATCAGGACCAAACATTTGTGGTTCTATGAACAAACTTTTGAATTCGCCGAAGTGTCAATTCTTGTACCAGAACAGAAGAGTTTGTCCAACTCCATAAAAGCATTTTATAATGCTTCAATTGACCACTTCCTACCATTTTGGACTAATATAGCAAGATAGCTTGATTTTGAAGCTGAAAATTAATGTTGAAGGTTCTTTTTCTCATATTATAATGGGAAATGTCCAGACACATGGCATGATTCTGTCTGTCTGTAAATTTTACGTATTTGTCGAATAATCTTCTTTAATGGCTCCACTAGACTACCATCTTCTTCTAGTATAGCAATGATTTCAATAATTTTGTACAAGATAATATACGTTTATTTATTTATATATACACCATTTCCACATACGATAGAAAAAATTATATGAACAATTTCGAGTACTACAATTTGTAATATAATATTAGCCAAAATTGAAAAATCGTCATTTACCCAACATCGTTATTCTTAGTTCTTACACTTCTTTTACCTATTACGAGCAAAAGTGAAGTTAAAGACGGTGAGAACAAAATCTTGCCGTAAAAGTTTGTGAAAGGACAATAAAGAAGAGTGAATATAAAGTTTAGAGAGCATGTAGTGAAAAAAGAATAAAAAAAATATCATTTGAAATATTTTTAATTACATAATAATTTGGTTTTATTGTAGTGAGAAATCGTATTAGTTCAATTTTTTTTTATAATCAAATGAGAGAATCAAGAAATTAAACAAAATGGGATAAAATAATTAATAACTGAAAAGAATAAATAATAGTGAATAAACATTGCAAATGAAATGTTATCATTCATTGCCATCAAATGTTTGTAATCATTCTATTGTAATAAAAATGCTAAAACGAGCGACCTTGTTTCGTATAAACTTACTTTTATAGCTATGTTAAAATTTACATTTCGTATTTTAATGAGAGTATCAGTTTAATATGATAATTTTTGTACTACAGAATTTTTTCTGTGAAATACAAATTTACACTTTGAAGAATGTGATCATGTTAATGATTACAAGTACTAAAATTTTAGTAAAATCATTACAAGTCAATACGTTATATTATATTCCACATTATGGTAAATTAGTGACTGATTTGACTTATACAAAATTTTATACACTTAATATAAAAAAAATAAAAATCTCAAACCTATGTTTGAATCCGTCAAATTTAATATGAAAAAAGTATTCAAGTACAGCAAAACTCATCTAACCACATTAAAGGTTGTCGTTGAGTATATTGCAACATGGTCATTAGTTTGCAGAAGTTCAGCACATTCTTGATGACATCATGCCCAAGAACTTCCAAATAGGGGAAGATAGATTGATAAGAATGATAAAACTAATCGTCAAGCACAGAAAAGTTTCAGCCTTCAGCAATATCCAGAACAATTGAGCATATGACTAAAAGGGCACGTTATACTTTTCGGTTTACTGAGGGGAGAAGTAAGAAAATGAACATTTTATTCACAAGGTAAACATTGGAGATGTATCAATCAAATTGTCTTCACAAAGTACAGGGGAACCTTAATTCAGAAACATATGTGGTTCCATTTAAATACAATATTTTTATTATAAATATCTCATTCAAGATACACATTCATCCACTTTCACACCAGAACGAATATAGGAACACCCACTTTTGAGGGTCCAAATGTAAATGATACTTCTAAGATTTAGAGGCAAGAACCTCTAACAAGGAAGCAACGAATTTCATTTGAGTCTCTTCATTTATTATGAGGAAGAGTGGCACGTGCACGAAAAGGGATTTGATTCCATTCTGCTCGGCAAAGCGAAGGGAGTGATAGTAAACGTAATTGCACACGAACCTGCCTGCATCATCTGATACCATAACTTCGTACCCCTTTTCTGCCAAGGCTTTTGTGATCTCCACTACAGGGAGTGAAGTCTGCACAGAGTTAGGTAGAATTCTCATTAGTAAGCAGAAACAAATATGTTTTCTGAATTCGTTTCTTTATGTTGTCTATGTATTATTTATGAGATTATTAATAGCATTTAATTATGGCTCCCCGTCAAGGAAATGGCACAAAAACCCACGAAACTAAATTCCTCTATTCCTCATTACTTCTTATTTTTGACAAAATGAGGAGTTTAGAAATGAATTTGCGGACGATTTTCAGAACAGCAGAAGAAAATTGGCTACCGTTAAGGAGTAAGCAGCAGCTTCTGTTCCACCAAAACTTATAGCACCTTAATGTACTACAAATGGTACCCCAAAAATAAGAAGTAATGAGGTATAGAGGAATCAATACCCCAAAAAATGTTCTTCTATGTTAGTAGTAATCAATACTTTACACTGCTAGCACTGAACACCAAGCCCAAGAGTGTAACTAGTTTAGGAATTAAGAGTATGTGCAACATAAAGGGTCCATTTTACCTCCCTTGTTCGTGAAATTCCACCGTCCGAAGGAACAATGGGGACTTTCTGCAATATAAAATTATGCAAATTTCAGTAAGGATGCTCTTTGGACTCTAAAGGTTTGTTGATGAAAGAAAATTTGGAATGAATCCACTAATCCAATCTCACCTGGGGCTTCCAACCCATTTCATCCGGACATCGAAAATTAGCCTCATTGACTGCCTGGTTCTCTATAGCAAACCGTGTTGCACCACTGTTAACCCCAAAATGCAGCTGAATAAACAAAAATCAGAAACAGCCAGAATTTGCAGGGATGGAGAAATGAAAAATACTCAAATTGATGATATGATGTATCCGAGTCTAAGCAATGAAAACCTAGCCAACAATTTATTCAGATGCTCAACCTTTATTCATGATCTTTATATTTATAGTTCAGCTTTTGAATCAATATGTAGAAGTACTCAAAATGAAAGTCCATCACAAGTTTCATTATAGCTTTGTGCTAAAGTTTATGAAGACAAGTTCAAATTCCCATGAGATTTAATCACAAAATGTCATTAACGAAGACATCTGAACATGGTCTGAGTCAACTTAAGACACTAATATTTGTGTCAATCAGTTAATATATCATCATACTCTAGGAATTGCTACTCCACATACTAAAGTATATAATGAGCAAATTTTTCTGAGTACTATAGTGGTGAAGAAGAATCTGTCCACGTTACCCTCTGCTACTGTTGCTTATTTTAAGTTATTAGAGCAGTGTTAGTTTTTTCCTCTGCAGTTACTGCAGACTTTCATTGCTGCATACAAGATATTCACAAGGAATGTCACTGAATATTCATCGATTGAGCTATCTACAATGTCGGATAATAATGATAGTCTCCTTTTTGGTCATATTTAATTTCATATGCTGCGTTTATTTCTTTTTTGAAATATAATTCAGCTAGAATAACATTATTTTGTCCAGGTTCAGCAGGTACATATGTTGAGACGTTCAAATTAGGATTTGGTTACATAAATGAACAACATTGAAGAATGAATGAATAAGCTACGAGAACAAAAAGTGAAGCTATATGTCAAGTACAGGGGCACTCACCCAAATAGTTCTATTGGAATTTGAAGATTCAGAATCCTTGGAAATAACAGCGGATTGCAATCTCTGGTACAGTGAAACAAGTGCTCCTTGACCAGCAGTTTCAAGAATGCTGCAGCTCCCAATAACTAAACCCTTTGGCAAACCCTTCTTATTCATGTACTCTGCCAAATTATTGACAATTGTTTCGGTCGGATTCTCAGCAACTCCATGGAATTTCTTAAATCCTGTCACATGAATTGTTGTTATGGGTGTTGTTGGACCTTCAGAACCCATTTGCCAAATACAGTAAAGCTGGTAATGACTACAGTCAAATCAAAACTACTTTCCAAATACCTGCATCAATAAATTTGAACTTTTATGGGACAGAAAAACTGAAATATTTTCCACATGGTGGATCATCATAGCCAACGAAATATATCACAGTTCTTAATCTTCATCTTCTGAAAATATTAAAACCCTCCCAACCTTTTAAGGAAACACCAACCAAACTTTGATTCAACATTGAGTTCAGATACTAATATTAATGTTGATGGATTGCATAAACTACCAGAAAAGAAGTCCACTTTGAAGAAATGGGTCTAAACATAATCGCATAATTCACTAATCTAAGATATATCAGTAACCAACAACAACACAAAAATCAGTTTCAAGAGTGTACAAAGAAGGGTGATCGCATGCATGCGGAACCAAAGTTTTTCGCTTTCCAGATAAATATCAGTCTCCCAAGAAAGAAAAGCACTTTGTTCATCGCTGAATTGTAGCAGAACCCGAAAAAGAACCATAAACACAAGACCCAACGGAAACAAAACAAAGAAAAAGATTATTATCAGCACCCAAATGATCAAAGAGCCATGAATTACAAAACAAAAACAAAATTGAAGGAGAAAACGCAAGGGAACTTTGATTGAGAGAGAGAGAGAGTCTTACAATATAATCTTCAATTCAAGAGACGACACATCCACCAGTCTTTATGTACTCAGTTTTTTTAACTGGGAAAGTGATTTTTTCGGAATGTTGAGTGTGAATTTATAAATAGGTGATAAAATCTTATCGGTGATTTTGAGAGTGTTTGATGGTTGAAATGCAATTCCTTACCATTTACAAGAAAAATGCCCTGTTATGTTTTTTCATATGTTAAGACAGTTTAGAATTTTTGAAAATAAAATAAATATAAATAATTATAAAAATTCGAATTAGATTTAGAAAAATTAAAAATAAGAAGATCACGCATGTATACACAGACGCACACGTATACCAAAACAATACAAGTACAGGTGGGTGCGTGTGTCACTGTCAGCTTCAAACAACAAACGTAGCTGTGGCAAATACAGAATTTATATATTTTTTTTTTATCTGTTTTCATCACAATTTCGTCATTTGCGGAGTTTTAGCAGTTTCTTTTGGATGTCGTAAAAATATAAAATTGGAATCATCGTTTTAACCATTTTTTTAGGTACAAGAATGGGAATAAGAATAACATCGTTATTTATCCAGGTTTCCTTCAATTGTAAGGTAGTAACACCAGATTTAAAAAAGAAAGAAACCAAGGTCTCCAACATGTCTTTTCATAATTTCTGTACTAAATTCTTGAAGACTTTTAAAAATGTTAAAATTAAATATGATTTGAGTAAAGTTTTACTAAGGATTTATTTGAATAGTAAAGTTTTATAGAAAATAAATTCATTGCTTGCCCTATTATTTATTTATGCATTAATTTGATACTTTTTTCCTGAATGGAAGGGCATCAGCCCCCACAAACCAACATTAAAGTTAAAATTAAAATTCCTGCAAGAATTTATACTTGTGTGCAGATATTGTTGTTAGCATAGTGGGTAACATGATGTTTATTTTATTTCAAAGGTGACAAAAAGTTAACTCTGTTTAAAAGTTAAACTCACGATGATAATAATAAGAAAATTTTAGATTTTTGCTTTTTAATTATTATCTTTATTTATAAGACTTGTATATATATAAGATTTTACTTAAAAGATTCACCTTTAAGACTTTGTTTAAGGCATCTAAATCTATAACTTTACTGCAATCAAATGCACATTTGTAAATATTTCTGATAATAAAAATTGTTAATAATTTAAAAAAAAAAGTGTCATATGATATTATTGTCGTGAAAGAATTTTATATTTAAAGTATTTTTTTAAATTATGAATATGTTGTGTTTTGGTACTTATTACTTCGAATAATGTTTTAAGCTATAATTTCAAACTTATTTAATATAAATGAATAAATTCATATTTTAAAATACAAAATTCTCCACTGAAAATCTTACTTTAAAGAATAGCTTACTAATATGCTGTATTTTTTTTTTTTCAAATCTGTCTACTTTGTAATTTTTTCTTTTCAAAAGGTAAAAATATGTCTCATGGTAGGTTTTGTAGCAAAATTTAAGAATTAAATATGTTTTTATCTCCGAACTATTATAAAAAAGTTATATTTTATTCCTCAAATAAATTATAAAATATTTATTAATTTTTACAAAGTAAGGAAAAATATTTTTCATGACAAACAAAATTATGGATTATATTATAACTTCTAAATGTCACTTGTTGAAGATGACGTTTTACCGTAATTTTTATAAAGTGTAAGATATAATACTTTACAATTTACTTTAAAAATGAAACAATCTTTTATAATATTTTAAGGAAAAAATATTTAACCCAAAATTAAATGTAAACAAAAAAAAGATGATTATCTATAGCATGTTATTATAATGTAATCACTATGGCCTTGTGGTTAGATTTTGTATTTTTAATAATGATGGAATCAATTGTGCCTACTTAAGATAAGTAATTTCCTCTTCTTATATTTACAACATATAGCAAAATAAAATATTTGAAAATAGAATTTATATTTACGTAATGAAGAATTTTAAAATATTATTTCATATTTTTATTTACTTTTTTATTATTATTTAAACATACTTACCCATTTAAGCATTCATTAAAAAAAAACTTCCATATAATCTTCATCTTACTCCCAAATATGAAATATACACATTTCAAACTTATCATGTACATTAAATATAATTTCAACCAAATTTAATTTTGTACCATATAACTGTCTGATCAATTGTAATTTGGATAGTTAATCCACAATTCGAAGAGCAAATCAATAAATCCGACCAACTATAGGGTAGGCATGGAGTCCCACCGATCAAGCACCAACTTAGAGAGTAGGTTATTAAACGCAGATAATCATCATATGGTTCTGGATAAACAATAACATAATAAAATAACTTTAAAATTGGTCAACTTAACATTAAAATATGACTATTTATAATTGAGTCATAATTAGACCAACATTAATTAAAAGTTCACCACAAAACTTATAATTAAAAGTTTGAAGTAAAAAAATAAATTACATACATTAACTATTGTATTAATTACTGTGGATCAAATATTGAATTAATTTTATCATCAAAATATGTTTATAAATACCATCTAGTTTAGATATACAAAACCTGCTTATCAGACACCAATGAGACATGGAACAACACAACATAATCCAATCAGTTAACTTTAATCCTATCCTCATAAACAAATTCAATAACAAATTACACCACAATGTATAATAAATTATAAAATAGTTATAAAATAGTTATAAAATAAGACAAAATATTTATGTTTGAGTGAGAATTACTATAGATTCATAAAATTTTAACCACGTATCTTAGTCTTATTCATAATTGAAACATCACACACGTCAAAATTAATCATTTAGCACATTGCAAATAATCGGCTAATCACATGTTTTCTTATTTAAAATAACGTGGTTAACAAATAAAGAAACATTTGAAACTTATTAGAGTACAGCATATTTCATTTCACTATGTGCTTTTAATGGAAATCTCAGATAAAACTTATTTGACGGAGATTAAAAATATTTTACGCTAAATTAAATTCACCTAAACATTAATCTTAGCTGTGCCGTTAAGGTTTGGTAGGTGGCTAAAGCAATAATTTTATTGAAAAAAATAGATTGACAATGGTGTTCTGGTGTTGTAGTTAGTACCTACAACCATCCTTTGAGAAAAACTCTTTGCCTTTAATGACCAACTATAAAATTAGGTTCATAAACAATCAAAATTCAGTGTAAGCTCAGAAGTTTGACCAATTTTAAGACTTGTGACTTGGCCTAATCAAATTTGATCTTACCTACTCAGAATGTTTTTCTCTATTCTTGTTTTTTAAAATTGAATAAGCATAGACTCTAGGTTTGACTTATGACTATAGGTTGTTTAAATTGCAGTGTTTGTGTTATAATTTTACCTTTAAGAATGTTTTGGTGGGTTAAGAAAGAATGATTTATATACATTATCTTTTTATTTATATTTTAAGTAATATAAAACTTTTGAACTTAAAATCCTCTTTTTTGTTATCAGAATGAATATTCGGACTTTAAATCAGTTCAAGATAATATAATTAAAATCAATCATGATATTTAAAATATTATCCATTTTCAATTGATACCACTTGCTTAGGTCGCGTAAATAAACAGAAAGAAAACTTATTTAAAATATTTAAATAAGTTTTCTTTTACTGTATAAAATATCATATAATTTATATATTTATGTAATTTACTATCCAAATAATACATGCTATCCGAAAAGTCACACTTGTTCAGCAGAGTGTCTCCACTCCGCTGCATCCGAAACTACAAACACTGATTGCATCCGTTCTCTCTTTGATCACTCTCTAGCTAAGCATTACCTCGGACACGTTGATGTGTGTCGGAATACCAGGAAGGAAGACACATACTTCCACGAACAATGTCAGTGTCGTTCTCTTCAACTTCGCTTCCGTTCTCCGAATCTTCATTCGCATTCCAAAGACAACCACATCTTTGCTCTAATCCACTCACTGTAGGTTTTTTTCCCTTTCAAAATCGAAACTTGATGCTCCAAGTGCTCTCTGAGTGGTTAAATTAAATATTGTTGCAGGTTGCATCAAATAACTTCCACTCTGTAACTTGCAGAGGTCGTCTTGCACTGAATGTTGGAGGCACAGGCTTGTGTCGAAGATTTCGTGGCTTCAAACTATGGGTACTTGAGAGACTCAACTTTCAATTTCAGTCACCAAAGCAACCTAAGAATAGAATTCGCATCGAAAATAATTTGGAAAATTCGGGTTTATCAAATGAAAAGGGACCAGTTTCTGATTCATCCTCGATTCTCCATGCTCCTGATGGTGTGTTGGCTTCTAATTTACCATTACTCACTTCTCTTCTTATTTTGGCGCCCGTGTGATTAACTGTCTTAAAATTTGCAACATGTTTTTTCATGATATTTGTTCCCACAGGTATGGTCACTTCCATGGATTATCCTTCTTTGCTGCAGACGGGTTTGTCTGCTACTCCCATGGATGTTAGCGGGAAACCCTCACTTTGCATTTCTGTCATAGGAGCCACCGGTGAGCTGGCAAAGAGTAAGATTTTCCCTGCTTTATTTGCCCTCTACTACAGTGGCTTTCTTCCTGAGGTACAACATCTTTTATTGCCTCCTTTTTAACTTTTAAGATTGTTGTTTCAGCTGTCCATAACCATGACGCACCTGATAGTGAGTGGCCTAAACTGTAATCACCAGTACTGTAACACGGTCTTAGATTTTAGGCCTAACTTGCATTTATAAAACTTTCTTTACTCTTGCTTATCTCACATTATTTCCGTTCAATCTGAGACTTGAATTTTTTTTTTCTTTCCACGGCAGAATCCCATTTTGTTGAAAATGAATACCATTGTTAATAACATTATATATTGGATTTTGGTATGAAATTTTATTCCACTTTTTTTTTTTCTACAATGAAGAAATTGGAACATATCAAAACTACTAATTTCTAGTGAATCTTACCTTTTTCCCAATTGTAAAAATATTTAATTCAAATTGCCATATCTGCAGAATGTAGGCATTTTTGGGTATTCGAGGAAGGATATAACGGACGAAGACCTGCGATCTATTATAGCTTCAACATTAACATGCCGAGTTGATCATCAGTATGATTTTCCTATCGCTTCCTAAATTATTATTTTCTGTCTTGTTTTCTGCTCATGGACAAATCATTAGCACTGAATTTTATACTCGTGAACTTGGGAAAATGCTTGCCGAGTCATGATTTACGAAAACTTAATCCCAACTTACAGCAGAAAAATCTCCTGGAAGTTTACTTTTCACGTAAACATTTTATGTCTAGTTGTCTAATTCCATATATGTAATTACATTGGTTAATTTTCCTTGAAACTTAAAGTTATGCGTCTTTCTCGATTGAGAGTTGAGAATAAAAGAATAATGTCTAGTTGCATTTATTTCCCATTGTCCTATTATTCTATGGTATTCTAGCTTGTTGACTAATGTGAAATGCAAAAATTCAGAGAGAATTGTGCGGACAAATTAGATGCTTTCCTTCGTAGAACATATCATATTAATGGAGGCTGTGACAATAAATATGGGATGTCCATGCTGAATGCCCGAATGGAGCAAATTGAGGTAACTTTGGATAAATTTCATCTGGATATAAGAGAGTTCTTTTTTGTCTCAAATGAGTTCCTGTAAAAGCTTTCACAAATTGTATATCCTTTGGTATCTGATTGTGTTACAGCTTATTGTCTACCTCAGGGAGGATCCAAAACCAACAGGATATTCTACCTTTCTGTGCCACAAGAAGCAGTTTTAGATGTAACGGCTTGTCTTTCTAGCAGTGCTCAGACTCAAAAAGGATGGAATCGCATAATATTTGAGAAGCCATTTGGCTTTGATGCACTTTCTTCCTATAGGATGACACAATATCTTCTTTCAAACTTTGAGGAAAAGCAAATATATAGGTATTTATTGTTTCCCTCTCTCCTCACCTATCAGCTCATGCACGCAACAGATTAAAGTACTGTTACATAAATTAATGATTCATGTTACTCTGTTGCTAGGATTGATCATCTTCTAGGAAGGAATCTCATTGAAAATCTCACAGTTTTAAGGTTTTCAAATCTAGTTTTTGAGCCACTTTGGAGTCGTACTTACATAGACAATGTTCAGGTCAGTGTAAATTAGCATGCCTTAATTTCTGCATTTTTGTGTAAATTAAAATTCCTTTTATTTAATTTAATGTTTGTAATCAAATTGGTTTTTTAAATCACTGTAGGTCATTTTATCAGAGGACCTGACCAAGCATCCAGGAAGGTGATCTTAGTGACCATGGTGTCATTTGAGTAAATATAATGCGATGCATCATTCTGTATTGAATATGCATGAACAACTTTTTCCTCCACCAGTAGATGTTTATTATATAATTCTACTTGGTCCTCTATTACCTATGCAGATATTTCAGTGGCTATGGGATTATCCGTGATATTGTTCATAGTCACATTCTCCAAACAATTGCATTGCTTGCCATGGAACCACCAGTAAGCCTTGATGGAGAAGATATTCGAAATGAAAAGGTACTCCACAGATTACGGATTATAAGCTCCATGACACACCTTATGTTTACGTTCAGCAAGGCCAAGTCAATTAAGAAATGAAGAGTACCCAAAATATCGTGTTAAGAAGATTAATGTCATCATCTATTGGCATCAATATGAGAATTTGATAGCAATTCTTATTTTAAAGAGAGTATGAACAATGCACTCTCAAAATAATCACTCAAACTCGTATTTTTATTATAAGTTGAACTTTATTGGGACTTAAACTATTGTGTGAGGCTCATAAAAATAGGGTATGAGATCATAAGATTTTGTGAGCTCCGGTTAAAATTAATCAATAATTTAGGTTGCATTAAGAGGTATGTTAACATATTTCTCTTGTTTGTTTAATTAAGTAAAAGAGAAAATAGATTTTCTTGACTTTTATAATAACTACCTTAACAATCATATAGACGATTTTTTTAATTAGATGATACTTGACATTAAACATATCTACACTGACATAGCATATGTATGAAATTCTAAGTAAATGAAATGAGAAGGAATTTGATTTCAACGTTTCTCATGCTTGGATAAACTGTAGTTAGATTTCATTCAAACTCAATTTAAAGGATGGTTGAACTACAAGTTGTAATAAGTTAATAGCCAATCTTTCTGTCAATTTTGATTGTTGATTTCCTTAGATCGGTCATAATTTAAGAAGGCTAGAATATGTAAGATGTGATTCGAGAATGATTACAGCTTCTGGTAGACATGACGATTGATGCATTGTCATACAATTTCCAATTGTAAGGGTGATCATCCAATTACTTTATATAGGGCATGTTCAAAAAAACATTAAAAATAGAACTAATCATTCAATGAGAGAAGAAGCTTGAATTCGATCCAAACCTGAATTACATCTAATTCATAACTAAGATCCATTTTGATCCTAGGTTGAGAAATTCAGCTAAATATGATCAAAGAAAAACTGAAGGAAACTAAGTGAAGTCCATTTGCTAAAATTGAAGGCCTGTCTTTCTTCTAATAGTAAGAACTTTTGTGGGAACTATGGGAAATGGGAGTTTGTTAAGACAGTTAGGATAGTAATTAGTGAGTTAGGGTGTTAATGAGTTAAATAAATATCAGGATGTGAGGACAAAGGATTCATTCTATCTTGTATTAGTTGTAAATTGAAGATTAGAAATTTGAAACATGCAGGCACCTAAGATGACCATTTTTCTCAGGTGTGCACCAGCACTCAGGTGCAAGACACATCTGACAATCAAGTATTCTGTGAGTAATGGTTATTTTCCCAGTGTGCACGGGCAAAGTAGTGAGTCTAAAACATACTTAACTATATTCTAACTAAAATGTACTAATACTTTATTAATATTTGTTAAAGAGTAATGACAACTTTTTGTCTAGCTATTATTGTTTGTTACAAATGACAACTTGAAAGATGCATTATTTACTCATTATAGCTTGAGAGTTTTGGTAACAACGTTCTTTTTCAGGTCAAGGTTTTGAGGTCTATTCGAAAATTGGAGCCTAAGGATGTCATTCTTGGGCAATATAGAGCAAGTGGTGGAGCCAAAGTTGATACATGCTTAAATGGTCTGACACCTACTTATTTTGCTGCTGCACTATACATTGACAATGCACGATGGGATGGTGTGCCATTTTTTATAAAAACAGGCTTGGGACTCATCAAACACCAGTAAAATCACCATCTTCTGCGTCAATTTTCTTTAGATATATACTTTTTATGCACTAAAATTACATATTTAGATTCCTTGACAAGAATATCCTTCTTCCAATCATTTGTCGTCATTCCAATTTATAAAAAGAAAAAAAAATCTCATTATTCCCGTGAGTTTGGATTTTAGCTTGTTATAAAATATTGATCTTGCAACAACTATGAAATTTCCAATTCTGAAAAGGAATAATAAAGTGGAAAAGGGAAGTTCAAGATCAGTCTGAGAAAGACTGATGAATAGTACATGATTACTTCTTCCCCAGGCCCATGTCTTAAATTTGTACTCAAAGGAAATATTGAAGATCTAAGAGTTGCTTATGATTATGTTTGAATTTAACCAATCCTTTAAATGTAGAATTTATAAGCTTATGTAGAATAGGTCTGAAAATTATTTCTCGAAATGTATTACTTGGTGACCCATGTTAGAAAATATGCTAATGCAGAATGGAGATACGGATTCAATTTCGAAATGTTCCGGGTAATGTGTACCGTGAGTGCATGGGGCATAACATGGACCGTGCTGTGAATGAGCTCATTCTCCGTGATGTTCCTGATGAAGCTATCTTGGTGAGAGTTAACAACAAGGTTCCAGGACTAGGCTTGCAACTGGACTCTTCAGAACTAAATTTGCTTTACAAGGACAAGTAAGCACTTAAATGTTGGACTATTTGTGTGCGTCAAACTTCGACAAAGTGATGCTAGTTGCTAACCTTTCCTTCATGTTACATTGATTATTAATGTTAAAGGTACAACATGGAGGTTCCAGATTCGTATGAGCAACTTCTTCTTGATGTCATTGATGGGGACAACCATTTGTTCATGAGAAGTGATGAACTGGAAGCAGCATGGAACATTCTAACTCCAATTCTGAATGAGATAGACAAAGAAAACATATCAGTGGAGCTTTATGAGATGGGAGGTCGAGGTCCTGTTGGGGCATACTACCTTTGGGCAAAACATGGTGTCCGTTGGGTAGAGGATTAAGAACAACTTCCCTCCTTGTTTTGTTTAGATTTAATTAATCTTTTTCATACTTAAAAACTCCGTTTTGATCTCTCTCTACACAAACAACTTTAATGTTTTAGTCACTTATGTTGCCTTTTTTTGACAGTGTAAAACTGTCGCGAAATGAAAACATGAAAGACGAAAACATAAGACTTGGGAACTGAGTCGAAATTTTATATATGGACCAAAATGTTTTTTAATATATTTTAGTCTTATAACAGGTACTTGTATTATGTTACCTACCACACAAGGACGATCTAGACCGTGTTAAGGATTTTGAAGAAATAAACTTCAACTGCCGAACATTTTCTTGTTGACAATTGCACACGTTCTTGAAACAGAAAAATTAAAGGGGTAATGAGAATTCTTAACAACTTGGTTGGATGGTTATTCATTCTAAAGTCTTAAATGGTCATGCATAAATCAAATCTTGATTTTACTTTTATAACAATATATTTAATTTTGTTAATAATTCCGTCAAAATCAAGCATATACTATTAGCCTTCAATCACGGCAAAAGATTTCAATATGATGAAAATTGTGGTTATATTTTTCCTTATGCATATTGATCACTGTTATCTCATTGGGTCATTTAAGAATGTTGCTCATTTAACATTTAGAAAGAAATATAAATATAGATTTAAACATTAAGAGAGTTTCATCTCAAAATGGCAGAGGACAGCACATGGATGATTCTTGCTTCCATTCCATGGAGCCATAATGAGTATGGGCTGCATGCATCCACCATCCTTACATGTTTCGTCTTCATCTTAATGATGAATATATTATATAGTATATAATATATTTTTAACATTTTTTTTTATTGACTGAAGTTTATTCAAAGTTATAAATTTCGTTTCACTTTTTATTTTAAAGTTTTCAATAAAACAATAGTAAAATATATTAAAAATTAATTATGACACAATTCTTAAACTATTGAGTCAAGTCGTCTTAAAATAAGCATATCGTATATAATTGTGATTTGTTTCCTTAAAAAAAAAAACATCTTATATTAACCGGTGTAAGGCCGTTCATTAAAAAAAATCTATAAGTAGAATGTTTTTATCACTATATAATAAGTAACTTCAATCTTTACTTGTCCTTTATATCATTAAAAATATCAAATTATAAGTTTTTTATGGTCAAACTTTAGTTTCGATTAGAAATAATACCAAAAATACTCAAGACATTACATCTAAAATTTTTCAAATAAAGTCATTTTTAACGTGCGCATGAGATGTTAAATTATGAAAAATAATTTCAAATCTTGTTATAAGATACCCATAAAGTTAAATAAAGAAAACACTGTTTATGTTTCTTAGCATATCTTTTCATGTAATTGTTTTTTATTAAACATGATTACAAGGATTAAGTAGTTGGACTTACTCTATTAAGAATATAAAGAAACTGATTATAAATAATAATACATGGTTGGGTCCAGACACGCATCATTAATTCAGATAAGTTTTCCATATGATATGTTTTTTATGGGGTCCATATCCATTTTCATATGTTCACCAACCTAAAGTACTCTTCAGGGAATATTTCTCTCTCTAATAAAGCAAAATTATTAACTTTTTTTTTATCACATTTCTTTTTTCAATTTAGATTATTGATTTAATATGTGATTTCTCACTAATCAAACAAAATCATATGCATAAAAAAATAAACACAATTTTTGTACCACATAAATAAATTTCATAACATATATAACTTACTTTTTATACTATAAATTGTGAATTTTCCTTTATAAATTAATATATATATTGACATATATCATTAAATTGATGATTATTATCTTAAAAGCAGCCATGAGAAAACACAGTGTGGTGGAAATATTACATCATGGTATGACGTAGAGAGAGATGCATCTACATGCTTATTCTTTCTATCAAAGTCTCTTTTCCACACCTACTTTACCATCCTACCCTCGCTTCTATGATTTCTTCAACTCCATTTATTCTACCCTTTTCATACATTCATCTTTTAAAAAATAATAATTTTATATATTTTGACAATATTTTTATTATCACCACAACTTGAAGATGTTACATATTTTATAAATATATTTTCAATGATTATATAATAATATAACAAAACCAATTGAATAATTGTCTTTTAGTATGATATTATTTATTTTAAGATATATAATGAACATATATATTTTTTCAATTTAAATTTTATAATTCTTTTATTATTTCACAATACCAATATTCGTATTGTACATTAATAAATTGATTTGATTTTATTGCTAAGATGTTTAATTTTCTTAAACAAAGTATGGAGGGGGCTTGTGAATGAAATTATGATTGAAAAGGAAGAGAATGATGATTTAGATTTCCATTTATAAATTCAACATGAAAGAGCAGAACAGTAAATTTGGATGCAAAAAAAATGAAGCAACATATATCGGAATGTCTGGGGACATAGCTAACAAAAAAAATTCCAGAATTCTTTTTCATAAACTCAGTCAATATACAATGTGTTATATATGTCTTAAAAGATTGGTCTCGTACAATCTGGACCTTCGTTTGTGTATCCATGCATATTTGTATTTTTAATTTGTTCAATATATTTCAATTTTGAAAAAATTAAAAACAAAACGACAATTTTGAAAATTTGATAAATTTATAAATTCTTATTATAGTGAAATCCAAATCATATATTTTTATTAAAAAAAATCGATCGAAATATGTGTGAAAATTTAAATTTTTTTAAAATTATAATTATTTTATTTAAAACAGAAGATTCAATCTGAGTTTTAGAATAACCAAGGTACATGATTTCGGTTATATCAAAAGCTAAAGTTAAAATATATGCCAAAATCATAAAAATTCTATTTATTTAAATAATTTATCTGAGAAAGGAGATATGGTCTCACTAGAGAACCGAGATCATATACTATATAACTTCAATTTTTCCAGAATTAATGTTATAAAATTAAATAAATTTTTTAAATTCTCATTCTCATTTTTTAATTAATTTATATGATAAAGAAGATGTAACATCAATTATTAAATAACAAAAGTTATATATTTCATGGCTTCGGTTTTTTTTCAGATTCAAAATCATAAAATTGAACAAGTTTTTAAAACTATCATTTTTATCTTAGTTTTGGTTTTCAAACAACGAAGTGATATGACTTCGGTTTATACTAGCAAATAATCTAGACTTACAATATCAACTTTATTAATATGGTCTCAAACCATCAAATAATTTAAACTAATTATAAAAATGAGTTAAATATGTTTTTAATTTTATTAACTTTTAGTCAAAATTAGAATTAATCACTCTTTAAAATTCTAAGACAATTTAATCCTACAATTTTAAAAATATAAGAATTTAATTCTTTTAATTGTTAAATTTATTTGATATTTTAAATATATTTTATAATAATAATTGAGTTGTTTAAGTTATTTTATATATTTTCATTTCAGTTAACTGAGAAATATATTTGAAATGTCAAATAAATTTAATAAAATTTGGTTAAAAAAACTAAATAAAAAATATTTCATAACTTAATTAACTAAATAGAATCAAAATTTCAAAAATAAAAACTAATTTAAATTTTTATTAAAAATTAAAAAATCAAAAATATATTTAATCTTAGAAATTTACACATAACTGTCTAGAATGTCTAGAATGTAAATTTTGTAATTGAGGATACCAATTGTCTTATGTTTATTGATCTTATCCCGAACATTGAAAATTAAGGTAGATTAAAAAGAAATCAGAATTTTGAATTGCGAGATTTTTGGGAAGGTTCAAGATTGAGTTAATTCTTGATGCGAAGGAGATTCAGTCTTCCATCGATTATGATACGGTTAATTATCATGTCAATAAGGAACAACAAGCCTTGAAAAACATAGACTTGGCTTTGTTAAATATGAGTTTTGGAAGAAGAAAACCTGAGTTCTAGGCATGTTGAGGAGACAGTAACACTGAAAAAATTAATTTCAATTTTTTTATATTATCTCCTTTAAATTCATCAATGCAATGAAAAAAATTGAATTCACATCTTTTTTACTTTTTTTTTCTTTTAACTTTATGATTAAAATAATCTTAAGAGCGTTCCTAAAGTACAGGATGGAGAATTTTAAAGCAATTTCATTAGCTAACTTGAAGCTTAAGATGTTTGGAGGTTGGTGAGTCAATTTTCTGAGAATGAAAATAGATATTGGAGGGCATTAGTGTCAATCCAATGATATGGGTAGTAAATAAAATAACACGCTGGTATTGACCTCTCTTGTGAGTCAATTAACACGGTTTCAGTTCATTGAATTCGTTGAGCAATTTCCATGGTTCTTGTTGACTATAGCAAGTTCATGTCAGATTGGGTCTAATTCTTCTTCTTCTGCTATTCTTCATCATCATCACCTTCTTCCAATATATGACATGACCTTCTCAAACTTCTTTTTCCGTTTCTCTCGTCTTTATTTTTCTGTTAATGCACCATAGTCTTCTCCTATCAGTTCCTCTTGTTTTTTAATTTCCTCTTTAACATCTAAAACAGATTTTGCGTCAATTTTTTATGCGCATGGAGGGAGAAAGAAGGAAAAGAAAAATAGAAAATGAAGAAGAAAATGAGGAGCAGAAGATTGAAAGGTTCTTTGCCTTGATAAAGAGGACAAAAGATGTTCGCGATCGATTCTACAAGGAGACTAAGCAGATGGATGGAGAAAGGGAAAAGAGTATTTGGAACCCAAAGTTTGAAGTAGAAGACTTCGTTGATTCTGGAGAAAAAATGCCAGAGACTGGTAATGTTTCAGGTTCTCATCATCATCATGATCTTGCAGGTCCTTCACACAAAGAGCTCGTACACGAAAAGAAAGAAGATTTGCAAGATGCAACACGATTGGTGCAGGCTGAGGAAGATAATGGTGAAGAGAAAGACAAAAGAAGTGAGCATTTAGACTTAAATCTTTCGTTATAAAATTATAACAATTATATGCAAATATATATCTGATGAACTGGTTATGGACTATGATATGCTGACAACCTTAAACACTGTATTTTAACCCAGTTTTTGGTGGCTACTTGATGATGATGATGATGATTTTGACACTGTACTTGTTATACATTGAATCCAAAAGAAGGAAGAAGCTACCATCTTTATTAATATCTTTTTTCACAAGAGCTCAACATCTAAAGTTATCGTGCTTGGTAAATTGCGAACACAGATTTTCATGACTGAACTGCGTATAGTTAATTAGGAGAAAAAAAATTATACATATATTATGAAAATGTTATATAAAAATATCAGTGTTAATATATCTTTGCCTTCGTTTGGAACCATGAATTCAATTTCTTCATATGTCTAATCAGCAACAGAAAGTTTTGTTCGTGTTTATTTATCTTTTCAAAAGTTGACTGCACATTAACTGTTATCTTTTTTTGTTCGATTCTTAAATATTTTGCATAAATAAGAAATAAGAAATAACCCACTTTATGCTAATTGTCAAAAAAAAAATAATGATGAAGATTAATATTAACTCGAGAAAAGAGAGAATAATGGTATTTCATACTACTTGGATAAGTATGTGTCTTTCTTTTTATCAGCAAAATAAATAACTATGTCTATTTTATATTGTTTTGAATTTTATAGTTTTTTAAAATCATTCTGTAAAATAATTAGGAAAACTGTAGTCGTATGTGTGGACATTTTTAAAGGGTTTGCTGAGTACGTGAATAAGTTATAAATAGACATGTAATTAATATTACTTTCATTAATGGCTTAGAATTAGATTCATTGTACACAAATCTTGACAAACTTGTTGAATCACTAAATGTGTTAATTCACATCTTATTATATTGCATAGGTTGAATCAAATTTCATCCTAGATATATATTTTTTTTAAATAACCATCATCCAATTCAATATTTATTCAACTCTAAAATAGTTACTATTGATAACAATAGTAATAATAATAAAAAAAAAAACCTCCACAATGACCGTATTCGTGAATAAAATTTATAAGAATATTGAGTTTAATTTTTTTAATAGATTTATGCTAAATATAAGCCCAAATATTTTAATTACTTCTTTGATATTTGATAGAGGGACGATATAAATATTATGGTATTGTATTTGTAGATACCCACTACTTATTATTAATAATTATTATTTAATATTTTTTAAATTAAATAATTAAAATAAAACTATTAATAAGATAAAATTTAATGATTAAAAAATATTTACAATTTGATTTTATCAATTAATATTTTCCGATTAAAATTACAGAATTAAAGTTATTTGTGAAGAGATTAAATTTGTTTAAACTCATATTTTTCAGTTTGTTATTAGAAAAAATAATTTTACTTTTTAAACAAAAATAATCATTTAAACTTTTTTCTATACATAAATAGTTAATGAATTTCATATAATATTAAATAAACTACACGTCGTATTAGAAGTTATATATTTGTGAGTGATTTAACATGAGAAAAAAATTACACAATAGATCCATTGTTAAGATAAGTTCTAAGTTATGTTAGAAACTAAATTTAGATTAACTATTCTATAATAAAATCAATTGTTTAATTTATATTTATCTCTGATCGTTATGAAATATTCATCTAGTATGAAATATCCAACTACCAAAATAAATATATTATTGTTTTAAAAAGATTAAAAATATATTTAAATCAAAACATAACAATATGTCTTGTTTTTGTTTCCTTTTTTTTTTTATTTCATGAATAGGGTACATCTTGCAGGACATGATTAATTGGTTTAAAAGTAATAGTTGAATTAATTATTTTTGAGAAAAACAGTGGTTATTAATAAGTAAGATTGAGTTTCATGTTTTCAATTCAAAACACTTTGCTAACTTTTACAATAATACTATTTGTTTAGAATAATCTTCACCAAATGACAAGACCTAAAAAAACATACATAAACACAATGATAATAGGAAAATGAGTATGAAAAATTAATTACAGAAAAAAAAAGAAGTTATTAAGAATGGAAAGTAATGCTTATAATGTGACCTACGTAGTTTGAAAGCTTCCAAGCTATGTCCCCACTAACAGGTGCCTGCCATGGCTGCTAAGAGATTCCATCACTAATAATCCAACTCATGCACTCAAATATGTGGTCCTTATTATCCTCTTTTACCACTATTTATAAATTGTCATAATTATCATTTGACCCAACATAAAAATCTATATAATCAGAAGAAAAAAATGCAAGTGATTTTACTGTTTCCACAAATTAAAAAAAAAAATCAGGGCATCTAATATTGTTTTCAAGATATTTATTCTTTTCATCACTGAATAATTTGTTTTAGGTGTCAAACTAGTGGTGTTTTCAAATAGGTAATTAATTACAATTAGTTTTAAGTGATTAATTATTTTTTATCATCCCAAATAGTTTGGAAATTACTCTTTAGAATACTTAATGAAGAGGTATGCCTTCTTATATTCCACCTGATAATATTTTACAGACATTAAATTTCATCAGTCCAATAATTGTACTAAGAGTTCATGAGAAATAAATCAAATATACGCATTTTTACAGTTTAAAAATGATTTGATATTTTATCAATCAGCTTTATTTTGACGGATGATATTTTATATTTATTTATATAAAATTTGACATGGATGATAGACAATGTATTATATGATTTAACAGTACAAAATTTGTGCGTTATAAAAAGTTATGGAGGAGAATAAATGTAAAAAAACTTACTTCAAAAGCAAGTTGATCCTTATGCTTTTCCTTTTTACTGTCAATTTGTTCAAACTAAGCAGATCCTAAGGGCTTATTCTCATTCTTCTCTTTTTTTAATAGCCTCATGATGTTATTTTCAAGGGAAAAGGAAGCATATGTATGTACCAAAAAAACCTTAAAAGAAAAATAAAATATTTTCCCAAATCAACTTTTTATGTGGTCAGTTGTTGTATGCTTTTTACTATTAAACAAAACAGTAATACATTTGGAACAAGATATAAGAATGATGAATAATTAGGAAGTTCAATTTTCACTTAATGCAATTATTCTAATGTATGTTACAAATGTCTTTAAAGAATTTATAGCAAATATAGTTAAAAGTTAAAAAGCCACCAAAAGTTAATTTTTTTTAATTGTTTAAATCCGTTTCTCATTGTAATATCCATAAATTATTATAATCACTCATTATTACTATTATTATTATTATTATTATTATTATTATTATTATTATTTGTTTTAATGTGTTCCATTGAGATTCCAGAAAAATCTCTTTTGAACGCAAGAGATTCAAAGAAGTGAAGTTTATCTTTTCAAACAAGATATTCCATAATATGTAGATATATTAAAATAAAACTAATATTTCGACGTTCACTCATTTTTTTGGCATTGATTTATTGTTCATAATCGTGTCATAGCAAAAAGTACAATAATTTGCATAGTTCATAATACAACAATATCCCATAACCGAAAACATCGTTCTAAAAACCAGAAAGTCCAACCAATCTATGATCTCCAAAAAAAACCCAATCAAATAGGTTCAAAAAAACCATTAAAAGACAGATGAGGAAAATTAATTTGTTGGACAACGATTCTTTAGGCTGATAGTTTTCACTGATTAAATTACATGTCCCATCTCTAATACAGGCCAAAAATGCATTCAGGTGAGTCATCAAATGTTTACATAATAAACATACACACATGTTGTCAAATAAAAACCAAATTCTGATATCATAGTCTGGTTAGAACACAACCCAATTGCATGAATCTAACTTCATAGAGCTTCAGAACGTGCATTGCTTCATAGCAGACTCTGTTCTTGGAAACTACATAGATTTGGTAACCAACAACCAATGAACTAACCTTTTATTGATTGCTTTTCACACCAAGAGTGCATAGTCAGTGGCGAAAGAAATCAAAAGGTGTCCGTGGTGTGGTATAAGCCATGGAAAGTATCTTAGAAGCTATCCACTTATTTGCAGCTTCAGTATGATGAATTCCATCCCAGCTTACATATCGAGCCCCTTCGTCACAAACCTGATAACCAGGTTGACCACATGTTACCCTTACGTCAAAGTTGTAAGGAGGCCCTCCAAAGCCGCAACATACCATCAACGGATTTGAGAAACCTAATCAATTAGGCATTTACAAACACCATCAAATTGATTATGATAATAGTTAATGCAATATTTGAACCACTACCATGTTAAGCCAACTAAGGAGTGCTAGCAGTGCATCTTTTAAACATATTATATAGTATTTATTAAAGTTTATTAGAAATTACAAAATTATTAGTGAAATTTGCTAAATAGAAAAATGTAACCAACACAAATTTGTGGCATTAAACAAAGTTTCATCAAATAGGAAAGAGTGTCTTCAAAGGAGTGTGTAAAATAAGAAATTGAATTCTCTATTGTCTCTTTGTTGAGTCTTAAAAAAACATTGATGTTGGTATATTAAAATATATATATATGTTTTTTAAAACATTAAATCACCATACATCAATGTATTTGGAAGGTTCATCAAAGGAGAGCAAACAAAAAAAATATACAGTAAAGAACATGGACTCGTAAAATAATATGTTGTTGGTGTTCCTCTATCCAAATATATGCAGTTATTTGTGCCATTTATATGTCATCATAACATATGGAGCGAAATCCAGGAAAACTTGATTCGGATTAGTAACAAAAGAGAGAATGGAGAGAAATGAAGGAAAACTTGATTCAGATTAGTAACAAAATAGTGAGTCAAATAATTATCGATACTTAAACGAGAAGAAAGTGCTTGCTTGGATTACCATATTTTGCGGCATTTGTAATGAGGTCATGCTTAATGCCATAAATATCAACATAGACTAAAGTAGAATCCTTCAGTTCAGATCTTAGTTTCTGACTCAAATGAAGCAGCGCTTCATTAAACAATCGTGCTGCAGTGTTATAACTAGAAAGACATCCCAATGAATCTAGATCCTTCTTCTGAGCCAGTGCAAGTATTTTAGGAAGACAGCCCAATGGCCCAGTATTGTGAACCCAAAACTTCCTGGCCCCTTCGTTATGTAAATTCTGGATACAGATAGGAAAACATCACATTCTTAGAAGGAGATATAAAAAATCAACGAAGAAATAGTAATAAAATTAACGTACACCTCCCAGCCAAGATCATTGCCGCAGCTTATTTCAATAAAAGGAAATTTAGCAGTTACGAACAAAATTCTTTGCCCTCTTACCTATAACCTACTGAGAAACAGAGAAAGCACTCAATAAAAAGGAAAAGAATTAGAAGGAAAGGGATATATTATCTAGTCATAAAGGATAGGCTAGAACATTAGGATTAATTTTATGATTACACTCATCCCCTTCCACCAACCTAAATCACCAGTACTAAAGAAGGAAAATTAGTCAGCTGCATAGATAATAAGTTTACTAAACAATTATGAAGGACACTGAACTACCTTAACAGCATTCTCAATCTCAGTAATAAATGATGGGATCTTCTTAATCACTTGTGCGTATGACAGATTTTTGGCAAATGAATCAGCAAGGTCATTTTGCCCAATATCAATCAAGTAGAGTGCATTGCGGAAGCCTTCGTCACTGATGAAATTTCTTGCACCTGTGTAAGTTTCCAGTCCAATCAGTTCATTCTTAAATACAAACTCAAATGTATATTGAATATATTTTGCACCAATAATTGAGTACTACTTTTTAAGAGCGAAAGCCAGTTCATTTATAAAATATGCAGGCAGCCTAACAAAAGTAGTGTTAGAATCTGAACAGCGAAAGCATCATAGCACAGGGAAAATCTGAACTCCGTTGAATCAGACTCCATTCTTTGAACAAGACTAATTTTGGTACATTAATAGGGGTTAGAACTCAGAAAAGAATCAGAGTACTGAGAAAAATGACAGCTTAAAGCTTCACCGGCGTTGACTGTTTAGCATGCATGATATTCAGAGGAAACCAAATATAGCAGTCAAATACTTAAAACAAAGGCCATAAAGACAGTTCAGACAATTTAGTTTTCAATTTTTTAAGTCAAGGAGATATAAGATATCGCAAAGGAAACCTACCTGCCGTAACAAGTTCAAGAGAACGAGCTTTGAAACGCCGGAATTGCATCAGCTGTATATTTAAGGAGAAAGGAACATACTTAGGGAGAGTAGAGGACCCCACCACAGCAAAGTTTGCTCCATTTGTGAATGAGGTTCCGGACAAGGCGTCCAAGTATGGTACCAACAAACTTGCATTCAAACTTTGGCCTGCAAATGTTGGAAGGAAAGTATTTTCAGATTGAAGAGCATTTCGATACATGAAACTAGCATCCTAATTCCTAAACCCTCAGCTTTCATTTGTCAGGACCATTTTTCAATTGCCACTGGCAGTAAAATTTACATAATTTGTCAAAAGAATACATAACACATATCTAGTAGCATAAGTAGATTTTACACTAATGTTTAAAATTGCAAAGTGAAATTTGTAAAATTTTATAATAACTATTTTTAAAATACAGAAAGATATTTTTTATTGCGAAATAGTGTAATTTTTTTTAGCTGAATATGCATGCTTATTACTCGTTAAAAATACTACTTCGTACAAATTGTGCACAAAATATATATCTTCCCTATCCTTTCAGTTTATGTTACTATATTGATTAAAACATAACGACAAAAAGTGTTGAAAATTGAAATATAATTATTCAAAAAAACATTAGAGTACTTGTAATATCGATAAAAAAAATTCTATGAATCACTAAAGATCAAGGTTTGTAGATTTGAAAATGCCTTACTTCGATGGTCATCAACGAGAACCATCACTAAATTGTAGTCATTCGTCTTCTTTCTTTATTTCCCTTTCTCATTTTGTTCGATGCAAAGATTTTAAAGACTGAGAATGCAAATTAGAGAATGTAATAAAACAATGATCCATACCTTTGAAATTAGTATAAGGACTGTTATCTCTAATTTATCCAGTGAATTGTCATACTTTGATATTTGAAATTTAATTTAAAAAAAAAAAAAAAATCCCAATACTGAGCCTGTTTATCAGTATTAAAAAGACGAATCAGGTAAAAGTAACATTTCGAAATTGAAAAAAGAAATGGCATAAGAAAGAAAGTAGTGGGGATCTTCTCGTGGTGAAGGTACACATGGGTTTTACACACGATCAGTTTCAGATTGAAATGAAACCCGGGTGATAGAAGAATATTTCTTTTTACCCGGGTTTTAAATCTCTTTAACGATCTTCTATCTCGTTCATTTGGGAGGATGATTCAAGAAATTTAAAGTGTGTAGACAGTTGGGCCCTTTATGGTGCTTATTGGACTGCTGGAATCTAAAAGCCAGGCCCAATTATAAAAAATACATACTGACTGTCGAACAAACGACGCCGTATTGACGTCACATTCATCAAACCTCTTAGCTGGCTGGATACGGCTCCATTTCCACTATCCTTACATTAATTACACTGAACAATGAACAGAGGGAGGATGGTGTTATGATTGTTCATTACGATCTACACCTCTTTTGGAGTATAATACACTAATAATTGGGATTATAAATCATTGAATCTGAAACATTTGGTGATTGAAATATGAATCATATCTTTAACCATGGGAAGCTGGTAAAAGAAAATGAAAATGCGAAGAAGGAAAGGGGAAAGTTGACTGACAGAGAAGGTCGATGACCAGGCGTCCATCGGACAAGCGACCTGTGGATCTTCGGAAGAAAGTGCGGCCATTGGGAAGATTGATAGTGAAACCAAGTCCGGAAGCGAGTCCACCGGTGTCTGAGTTGGAATCGCCGAAGACGAAAAGCACCGGAGGCGTATCGCAGGCAGCCAATGGGATCGCTATTGCTATTGCGATTGCAGTGAGAATGAGATGCGAGAATGGACCGCCACAACCCATGCTACTGTCACTGAGCTGTGTTGTGTGGTGTCGGTGACCACTTCTTCTACAGTTCTACTTCTACTCTGGTATTATTATACTAACACTACTTGCTTCTTGCTTCTATCATTACACTAATTTACTGTGTACGGTTAAAAGGAGAGCCGGAATTAAGATACACTATTCACTTTTGGATTTCTTTATGCGGGGTAAAAAACTCTCAACGGAAAAAAAAAAAAAAAAAAGACGGATAAGATGATTTTAAGATATATTCAACATTTTATAATCAATTTATAAATTATAATTAAATAAAAATAGGACTATATAATGATTTATGAGAAAGTGCTCTTCATGTTCTTGTGAATAGTTTGTTCTACCATGGCCATGAATCACATCATGATGGGATAATACAATAAACTGTTTACACGTATTTATTCATTATATTTTTCAATTTAATCTATTTTGTTTATCTCTTCTATTAAATCAGTCCTGTAAGTTGCATGGGTTTTCTTGTCGAATTAATTTTTTTCATCACCTATTTGAAGTTTTGCGTACATTCATATTCAGTACCTTCATAACAAAAATAATTTATAATTTTGTCAAGTTCATTCTTAAAATTATATTTTTAACAAAAATAATCTCAGAAACTTATTAACAGGAAGTATTTAGTATGCTTGTAATTTATTTCACTGTGTTGTGAAGTAGTAATTTCGTTGGTACATTTTATTTTATTTTATATGTTTGAATTTAATGTGTAAATATCTTTTTCAATTGTGATTTTTTATTACACTTATACATTCTTAAATTCGTATAAGGGAAAAAATTGAAACTACTTATATATACTCAATTTAAAAAATTAAACAAATTTGTAATATTATCTTTTATTTCACAACCAATCATTTTCAATTTTTTATTCATGTTTATTTTATTTAAATTTAATTAATTATTTTTATAAAAATTAATTATACCACATAATTAATATTTTTTTTCATTACATAAAAAAAACTTATTTTTATGCTATTTTCTTGAATCTAAACAATATTTTTTATCATCTTCTCTGTCCTCTTTTTTTATTCAATAACTCACAAAAGTATAGAAAGTAAAACATAATATAATGGACGTTTCTTCAAACTTTATATAAATAAAGTGTAGTGTTTTTTCCAAAAATACATAATTTTCTCTCTTTTTTTTATTTTTCTTTTTTATTTTCTTTTTTATATTATCTTGAGTTTAATTTCTATTTCTCTTAGAGTTTTATGTTAATAACCGAAATTTTAGAAAAAAATTTATTATATTTCGAAGGACTTGTGTAACAACGTAAATAAGTTCTTAAAAATAATGAGTTTATAAGTCTTGGAAATGAATGGTGGTAATTTCTATTTTTTTTATTATATTGTCATCATCTTTACAACACTCCATCCTACAAGGCAATGACACAAACTGCGGCTCGTTCTTTGATTGCAAAGCTCTTTTCATTGCACTGTCCCTCCCATGAATGATAGTTACCAATATTCATCGGTGGAGGAAAGAGGACCATCCTTGGATTTTCTCCAGGATACTTACTATAGGCTAGAGTGATTTGGATTTGCCATAGCTGAAAGGATGAGCAGAAAATAACTGAGATGTAAGTTAAGGAAGAGGTCAAAGATTACAATGTTGAAACAGAGCAACATGCCCTGATACTATCACATAAGATGCATGAATTTGAGGAAATGATCTTTGCTGAAAATTTTGATTGGAATAGCATGCTTATACTTTATCCAGAGGAGGATAAGCAAAACTGACTTGTAACAAAAACCTTCAGAGAAGCTTTAAATAGTGACCAACCATAACTATTTTAGTAATACATATGTTAGATTTGAATCAACCGGAAACAGGTTTAGCTTAATGAGATGTTGATTTTCTATCTTGCTGTAGTTGGAATACCTACCAACCATGATTGCAGGTGTTTGAACTAATGACAATAAAATGAGTTTGAGGCCACAACTCAGTTTTGAAAGATGCTTTCAATTTGAAAGATGATATTGGTCTATGCAATTTGCTTTTGTTTTTGGTTCTGAATGTGAATGACTTTTGACAAATTCTGTTTTTGACCTGTCAGAACATAACTCACTTATTGAGGAGGTTATTCAAACTGGTGTAGTTCCACGGTTTGTTGAGTTTTTGATGATGTAATTGATATGAAAAATATATGCGTTTCAAAATGCGTTTCTGCAGGATGTAATTGAGGCTGGTCTAATTGCTCCTCTAGTACACTTACTTCAAAATGCTGAATTTGATATCAAGAAAAGAGGCTGGGCTAACTCAAATGCTACATTAGGTGAATCTCATATAAGGGGAGATTCTTTGGTTTAGTGTTTCGGTGAAACTAGTCAAGGGTTGATCGTCCTTTCTCTTGTTCTGTTCTCTTTTGATCTTCAATCCTTTCCGAGAACACAATTAACTTCGATGGATGGTTGACCTACACAAGACACTCCGATGCTCAAGTCAGATATGTTTCACAAATAGGTCTATATTTTTATTATGATAAGGTTAGATCCAAGTCATTTTACGTGAACGTGAATAACATATTTATAAGGCTTTGTGGTAGCCAAGCACATTGATTAATTATTAAACTAGACAATCAAATTCAATAATACCTGTTAATTGTCTATTAATATCATATTCTTGTGCAATATGACCTGTCAATCGCTCATAAATAGCGTATATTCACATTTATTATGGCCATTAAACATGTTAATTAACCATTAATGATATTTATCTTTCCTGAGTAATGTGTCTGACCGTTAGTCGGTTATCGGGGTATAGTACATTAAACCCCCAAGCCCCGACCAATCGTTTTGCAGGTGCGAAGAGGTTTAAATATGTCGAAAGGATTTCGCATTGCTCGGTTTAGGACGAGAATGAGAGTTCACAAGGAGCATTCCCCACTGCTCGGTTTAGGACGAGACCGCTCGGTTTAGGACGAGAGTGGGGGTTCACAAGGAGCGTTCCCCATCTCTCGGTTTAGGACGAGTGTGAGAGTTCATGAGGAGCGTTCCTCACCGCTCAGTTTAGGATGAGAGTGGGAGTTCACGAGGAGCTTTCCCCCAACGCTCGAATTTGGAACTTTTTCCTGTGCAAGATATTTTACTCACAAAAATGAGTTAAATAAAATATTCAATATTTTATTTTTATAATGAGATGGAATTAGAATCTGATAAAGTTGAACGTTGGTTTGAACCGTCCTGTCCATGATATGTTTACTCACAAATATACGTCCTGATAAGGTTGAACATTTTTTAACATTGGTCTAAACTTTCCTGACAAGGTTGAAAGTTATACTGAACTTTCCTGACAAGGTTGAAAGTTATACTGAACCTTCCTGACAAGGTTGAAAGTTATACTGAACCTTCCTGANTTCCTGACAAGGTTGAAAGTTATACTGAACCTTCCTGACAAGGTTGAAAGTTATACTGAACCTTCCTGATAAGGTTGAAAGTTATACTGAACCTTCCTGACAATATTTTATTATAAATTTTTTTGCTCTTGTTGCAAAACCTAGTATTGATCCGAAGTAGCAATGTTGGTTCCTCGCGGTTTCAGTGGGATGTCATTAGGCCCCACAGTGGGCGCCAAAATATTTCGGTGAAACTGGTCGAGGGTCGGTCATCCTTCCTTGCTCTGCTCTCTTTTGATCTCCAATCCTCTCCGAGAACACAATCAACTCCGATCGATGGTTGACCTGTACAAGACACTTTGACACTCCAGTTAGATATGTTTATAAGGATAGATCAAGGTTAGATCCATGTCGTTTTACCTGAAAGTGAATAATATATTTATAAGGCTTTGTGATAGCCAATGACATTGGTTAATCATTATACCAGACAATCAAATTCAATAATACTTACTAATTGTCGATTAATATCATATTTTTATACAATACCACCTGCTAATCACTTATAAATAATGTATATTCACATTTATTATAGTCATTAAACATATTAATTAGCTATTAATAATATTTATCTTTCTTGGCTAATGTATCTTACCATCCGGTTATCGAAATATAGTACATTTAGATTATGGGATATTCCTTTGAAGTTTATTGGTATGAGAAGGTTATGAATTTTTTCCACGGTTGACAACTTCCTTGTAAGTCAAGGATGTATTAATGTTATCGTATGTCCTAATCCTAGGATTGTGACAGTTTGTTTAGAAGATCTTGAAAACATCTTGAAGGTAGGAGAAGCTGAGAAAAACGTGAAATTGATGATGCAGAAGGGTTTTAGAGGCATATCGGGTTATCATGGTCCAGTGTAACTAAATGTTATGTGAAGGCATTTAAAGAGAGTGACAGTCAAAGATAAATTCCACGTTACATATTTAACATAAAATCGTAACTGCAGGGACTCAAAATGAAATATTTTAAAATTTTCAACAGTCAATAAACAAAACAAATTTAATAAGGAATCAATTTAAATAGTTAGGAGGGACTAGAAAAATTAAGCCTATTTTATTCTGTAAGACTATAACGCATGAAAGTGGTTATCTGTCCAATTCGTTATCCATGCAATTACTACAAGGTTCTCAGTTTATGCTATAGTGTGACTATTCTCATTTTTAAATAAAAGTTATCTTGTTACATTCTATCATAGTTCCTATGTAATTTTGACTTCTAGTTAATTATTGATTAATTATCTAAAATAGTCAACATAACCATGGATTTTCTTACAACATTTAATTTAATAATGTATTATTTAAGGCTAGAACACCCGAAAGTGATTATCTGTCCAATTTTGCACGCAGTTATTACAAACTTCGCAATGAATGTTTTAGTGCGTTTATTCTCTTTTTTTTTTTATAAGTAAAAATTATCTTTGCTGCTTTTTATATCAAAATATATATATATATATATATATAATCACTTAATGGAATATCTTAGGTCATCTAATTAAAATTAACTAAAAATACAAAACATATTTTTTATCTTACGAATGAGTTAATGGTTTTACATGACTTAAAATAGAGAGTAATATATTTTTTATGAGCAAAAAATAAGCAGTAAAAAGGATTAAATTTATTTTTATAATTTGATTCAATAAAATTGAGGTTTGTGATTTTTAAAACGAAATTCATTAACATATAAAGAATATGTGTAGTAAAAGTTGTGATAGAAAAGAAAGATACTAAATAGATGGAAGTGAACTTGTTCATACTAAACATGTTAAAAAGTTGCGTAAGACAATGAAAGACTGTATAGTAAAAAAAATAAAAAAATAAAGATTTCTGAAATGAAAATTAAACTGAGAAGAAAGATATTACTAAAGATAAATATTTTAGTTTACCTCAATGTTTTAGTAATTTAAATAGAAAATAAGTACATAAACATGGACATATTTGAGAATGAGATAAATATATTCATATTCATTCTCATATTCATAAGTAATTTAAAAAAAAACGAATATTATCACGATATCTATATTTATATCTAATTAATATAAAATTTTCTATTAAAATAAAGATGAATTTAAACAGAAAAATATATATTTTTCATCCTATTGAAGATTTGATTGATTAAAAGACTAGTTTATAATTTTAGAAGAAAAAGAAAAGTATTATTAAAAAAATGTGTTATTTTTATAAGAATACATCCTGATTAAATTCCGTGGGATTATTGTGATTTTTTCATAAAAGAATTGTGTAAAAATCTTATAATTTTTCATCAATTATATATTTTAATTTACACGTTCCTTGAAATATAGAAAATTGTAATAATAAGTCTAAAAAATCTAGATAAATAAAATTTAGGAAAATAAAAACACCATGTTTATAAAAGTGGACGATGATTGAAGTTAAGTGTAAGGGTGAACTATTATCCATTTCCGTTTTCCGCTTTAAATTTTCTATCAGGTGTCTATATTTTATTTCATACTTTTTGTATAAAAAATATATTTTTAACGAAAAATCCAAACGCACAGCACGTTATAATTCCCATACTCGTTAAGCATGTCACTGTCGTTGTTGACAAGCTTTCCAATCTTATAAATGACATCTTATTATCATTGTTATTGTTATTTTCACATTAACAGGAATAGATATTTTGCTTGAACATTTTCGTATGACGTAAAACCATACTCACGAAAACTAAATTCCAAATTTGTGAAGGTACGTACAAAATCTTCATTTCTATTTATTTTCACGAATTTAGTCTCATGAACAAAAAATCACGTAACCCAATTCAATAGACTTACTTTCAAATAAAAAAAAAAGTAATTTTTTTATTAAAAATAATAATATGTAATTTTATGTTAAGAAAATAAATAATATAATTGAAGTACGATCCTATCTTCATCTAAAACAAACACGATATCTTTCAGTAGGGTTAAAGCAATGATAGGAAGAAGTATCAAAACGAATATGCATGCAAGTTTAAATGTAGAAGTTTAGTTCAATAAGGTATGAATTTTGGAAGAGTTAAATTAATTTTGATGTATCGTGAGACTTCACAAATCCAACTTATTTAGAAACATATGATTGGAATATTATTTATTGTTATAATTTTGTTTTTACAATAAAGCCAGTACATTATGCATGATACTCAAGTTATCCTATCACTAGATTGATCCAAGTAGGTTTCTATAATTTTCCTTGTTTTCTATGTTATTACGCTTTTGATCACAAATTAAATATGAACATATTGTTATAAACGTTTATTTTATATGACAAGTATATCATTTTGGTTTTATTTATTATTCCTATTGGGCCTCATATTAAGGTATCCGTTATAAATCAAATATCAGTGTATTATTAGAAACATTTATTTGAAATTAAAATTATATCATCTTGATGTTATTCATTATTTTTTGTAGTCTTTTTTTTTTATAAGGTCAAGTGATTAATCTAAAAATTGTTTTAGTACATAATGATCGTGAACATTCATTAAAATTACATACATAACATTAATTAATTGTACAATAGGTCTAACTCGGTCACTGTCATATATTAATTTCTACATATAAAAAAATAGAACAATGATATTTTGACAACTCTTTTTTAACAACTTTTTGATAACAGGACACGTGTTATCATTTTATTGGTCTGTTTGAATTTATATTTAAAAAAATATTTAAAACAAACCAATCATAAACTGTCACGCGTTGTCAAAAAAAGTTGTTAAAGAGACTTTTTTCAAAAAAATAATCATTTAAAAACATTCATGGATGTTCTTGTAATTGTTCCTCAACACAATCTCTGAATACATGTCACAGGCTTAACTACAAATATTTTTACAAACAAAATCAATAGAAAGAATAATTTAGATGGATTCTTACACAAAGGACCAAACACAAGATATTTAATTTGGTACCACAAAACTGAAACGAGAATTTACATACACACACATATATATAAATTACAAAATTTGATGCTACAAAACTTAAATATTCTATTTTTATTCCAAATATTAACTATCTATATTTTAATTTTTTAATTTTAATCTACTTTGATAACTTGTATTTTTATGCAATAAAAGATAATCAAAGCTATTTACATTTTCTAATTAAACTAGAAAATAATGTAATACATGTTATTGCAATTGCTTCTGGTTAATGTTTAGTTTGCATAACTTTTACATAAAAAAGGAAATAGGAAGATAAAATGATTTTTCATTTTCTTATAAAAAAATTCATTATTCAAGTTGGGCAAATACTCGAATCAATGTAACAAACATATTTCATTACGAGTATGATAAGAAAAAAAAAAATCACATTTTATTATAATAACTTTAATTAGTTGTGTTAATTTTATCTTAACCTTTTTGAAGGCTAATAATATTTAACATTTATCTAATTTTTGGAATAATTGTCACGTGTGTTGTGTTTGTTAAATGAAAATTAAGATTAATATCGAGTTAACATTGAATGAACCACTAAGCATTTAAAATTTATAAAATAAAAAGAAAAGAGCAAAGACCCCTTAAGCTTTAAAATTTATTTGTATATTAACAGTACTTTTCCTTTTAGTAAACACATAACATTAATGCTGTTTAAATAAAATCAATAAAATTTAAAAATTTACATTAAAATTATAATTTTTTTTCTTGTTGTATTAAAAACAAATTATGTCAATAACTATTGTAGTGAATAAAATATTTACCCATATATTGAAGTATATGCTACAAGTAGTTGTTGAAGGTTTAATTTGTGGAGGAGTTAATTCATTAATTGTTAATTTATGTCTTGGTTTGAAATAAAACATAATTTTGTATTGATTATGATAAAACAAAAATTACTATGATAAATAAAAAAGATATTAGCTGTAATTTTGAAAGAGATTGACGTGCGCACACAAAAGAAGTCATATCGGTAACAGTTTGCTTTTTATTATTTCTTGTACTCTACTTATATGTGTTAATTTTGTTTCTCACTAATAATATTCTTTAGCTTTGGTTGCATTACTTTTCCTGAAATAAAGTCCGACACTTGTTTGAGTTTTAAGCTGAAATACTTACGTGTGATTTAAGACCCGGATTAATGCCGTAATAAATGAATATATGCCACATATTTGTTATGAATATATAAGCAACATTAAACTGAGAGTTAAACTTAACAGATTTATTAAATGCTTTTAATTTTAAATTAGTAATCATTGAATACATTTCGTGGCTTTAAATTAATAGGAGTAAATATTTTCCGTCAGAAAACTTTCTACTCTTTTCTTAATCAGCTTTCCAACCAAGGCAACTTAATTAACATTCTCTTTGATAACACTCTTTTCGCCACGTATTGGAGACGACGACAAAATGTATATGATGACTGAACTATATATATAGAAGAGTTTGACATATGGATGGTTAAAGCAATGTCTATATACATTTGTATTAAGATAGCTTTATCAGAAACGTTTATTCAAAATAAGAAAGAAACTTCTCGTGAGGGTAAGTGAAGGAGAAGATAATGATGATTTAGGGGTGGAGTAAAATCTAGAAAAACCTTACATTTTGAAAAATTTCCTAGTTCAACTTTAAAGCCATCCCTGCATTTGGCTACATGAATAAAAGAGACTCGCACAGTCTTAACTGTAAGCAGCAGAAATTTACTCCAATAACATTTCCCAAGGCAATGAGAGAGTAAATGTGATAATAAATTGTAACTAATTGGCCTTGAAAATGGTGCCTGAAAGTGAAACTTCCCCCCTCTCTCTCTCTATTTTATGTATATTTTGAAACGCTGCTTAATTCAAGGAAGAGAGAAGCAAGAAGCTAGTGCATGCAATCTGTTGCCAACGTGGAAAAAGGCTGGCACAGTGTGATGGGTCCCTTTTATTTATTGTTTTTGTTGACATGCCAAAATGTGGAGCCAACGAGTTATTGAAAGTAACTTCACCAATCTGAATGCATTGAAAGCTACCAAACCCCGCTAAAAAGCCCAAACTGCTGCAAGAAATATCGATGGAAACCGTTCTTTTATGCAAAAAATGGTAATTAGTCCTAGCAAAGTATCACCGTTTCTTTGACTCTTACTTCACGCAACTTGCCCGACTCTATTCTATTATATATACACGTAACATCTCTCATGCATTTCATTCACAAACAAACACATTACTCTTTCATGTAAAAACACTCTCTTCAAACTTCACAGGCAGAGAGTGAAAGAGAGAAACATGGCTAGCGGTCTCGTTCCCCTCATCTTAATGATTGTTGTGCAGCTAGTCTATGCCGGGATGAATATCACTTCGAAGCTCGCAATAGAATCTGGCATGAGTCCTCTAGTCCTTGTTGCCTATCGACAACTCTTTGCCACCGTGTCCATTGCTCCCTTTGCATATTGGCTCGAATGGTACCTTATTAAATATACATATACCCTCAAGTCTCTGGTTTTTGTTTCATTTTATATATACACTATATATGCATGCATTAAAGGGTTTGATGTGCTAACTTTTCTGACAGAGTGTCACCGTCGATCCCTGATCTTTTGGTTGATTCTGCTGTTTATCTATCTATTGATCATGTGTCTGTGTGTATGTTGTTTATTAATGGAGTCGAGGATACTTTGTAATCAAAGGTGCTTGTTGTTCTTATTAAGTAACGCCTTTTCCATTTATTACACAAATAATAATCATGAAAACAGTTTTCTCAATAAAATTGATGTTCTTCCTGATTATCAGTTGAACTCAATCAATCTCAGACGTTTTCAAACGGTTAATGAAACTGGAAAATAAACAAAAAATCATGAATGATTCTTCTTGCCTTGATGGGAAGAACATGCATGAAGAGGGTGAAGGTATAAGAAAAATATTATCACCAAGACAACATATAGTCACTAATGGGGAAACTCTTGATTCAAGAACTGCTTTACTGTGTCTCCTCCACATTTTTGCAGAGTACTATGGATACCAAAAAACGAAGATGCTAAATGGCATGCATGTAAGACGCGTTTTGAGTCTCTCTGCATGTTACGTGCCAGCAACTTGAAAGAAGTATTGCTACACGTTTCACGTAGTTTCTAAAAGGAAAATGTTGCCATAGAGTTGCAGCAGTATAACCCGTGACTTAAATATGGCATTCACTTAAGTTTTTGTTTTTGGGGAATACTAAATGATTCATTTATGTTTGTCTCGTACTTCTACGAGAAATCTTGATCGGTGGAAATTGTCAGGTCCTTCTGGCTGTCGTTAACCTTATTTGCTATTCCAATTTGGCCCCATCAGTAAAGGCATCTTGCATGCATAAATTTGCGTTCCTTTATTAAGTTTTAATAAAAGTTAACTTCAGTTTTCTCCATCTCTTCTTTCTTCAGGAAGACACTTCCCAGGTTGAATAAGCAGCTTATGTTTCGGATATTACTATCGTCCTTGACAGGGTAATGTATTTTATCTACCGTGTTAGATTTTTTTCCAAACATAACATTAACAGAGGTGAACCAAGATGAAAAGTGGAGACACTAGTTATGCATACTTTTTTATTTAGAAAACCAGAGTTTTTGAATTAAAAGAAAATAAAATAGATAATGTAAGATGATCTTAATAATCACACTGAGGTTGAATGCAGAGTTACAGGAAATCAGATTCTGTACTTTGTGGGGCTAAAATTTTCAACCGCTACAATTGCATGTGCACTGTCGAATTTGCTGCCAGCTTTCACTTTTATCCTGGCAGTTATCTTCAGGTTGGTACCAAATACCTTTTATTCCCACAATAGTAATACGGCGACCATGTTTTAATTTTTGTTTTGTTTTGTTGTATGGATAGACAAGAGAATCTAGGAATCAAGCAGAGGTCTGGCCTAGCAAAGGTATTCGGGACAGTATTGTGTGTGAGTGGAGCGTTGCTTTTGTCATTCTACCATGGAAAAACCATCGGTTTAGGGCAATCTAGTATTCACTGGAGATATGCAGAGAAAATGGAAGGAACTACCACTTCTGGCTCAGGAAACATGTTTGTAGGCCCTTTACTCTTAATTGCTAGCACTCTTGTTTGGGCGCTGTGGTTCGTAATTCAAGTAAGCATATCCTAACTTAGTACAACTTACATAACTGACCACTGTTTTATATCTTATTCTTATTCATTTTGGTGTTTCAGACAGACATAAGCAAGAAGTTCCCAGCTCCTTACACAAGCACAGGCTTAATGTGTTTCTTGGCAAGCTTTCAATGCATCATTATTGCATTATGTTTCGACCACAGTGTCTCAGCTTGGTCACTCCGCGATGCCATGAGACTTTCTGCTGCTATTTATGCGGTACACGCACATACATATACATATACACTATGCTTTGTTTCATATACAGTAAGTATATGTTAACGTTGGTTGCAGGGAGTATTGGCGACCGGGTTGGCGTATTCCCTCATGTCGTGGGCCATTGAGAGAAAAGGTCCACTTTATGTCTCAGTATTTACGCCTTTGCAGCTTGTCCTCACAGCAATTTTAAGCTGGGCTTTGCTACGGGAGAAATTATATGTTGGAACGTAAGAAATGGCATGCATTTTTATTTTTCACCAAGCAAAATAATCACTGGTTTTGGCTGACATTTTTTTTTTTTTGATTTGGTTTAGTGCCATAGGGTCTCTGTTGATAGTTTTGGGGCTCTATAGTGTTCTTTGGGGGAAGAGTGAAGAGGTGAGCACGGAAGACGGTATGAAAGAAGCAGTGAAGGATCCGAAGAATGACACCGAAATGCAATACTATGTGCCATCCAATGGTAATCGTGTCAGTACTTGAAGATGGAAAAGAGTGATGAGGTAGACTGAGAAAGATGGCACTGGCTAAGTCTCAGAAGTTTCAGTTATTTGCTTTTATATTTTATTATTGTTCACCTAGTTCATTTCAAATCCAATGTCTCTGTAGTAATCTTGCGTCACATTCACCATTCTCAACCTTCCAATTAAGAACCTTTTGCTCTTTAAGACTGTTATTTTTATTTATATATTTAATTACCTAGATTAGTTATCTCTTTCGAATCTAAATTTTCAATCTTACAAGTCTTTATAAGAATATAAAACCTGTAGAATTTAAATACATCTACTTTTAATAATATACGCGAAAGTAATTATGAAAAGACTTGAATTATGCTAAATTTGTATCTTTGCCAATGCGATGACTTAGCAGCACAGACGGTGTATGCTAATTATTGTATCTGTAGTATATTGAATGTTATTGGCAAATTCCACCTACGCCATTCGGTTGTAGCTAGTTTCCGAAGGTAAAGATAGGATGTAAAAGAGAATATCTATTTCTTTTTGTTTTAATCCTCTGAATAGGACCAGTCTCCAAAATTCATAAAACTACAAAACAAAAACACATTAGAGAATGTCATTTTTCTTTCTTAATTTTACAAAATACAATATTTTGAATATTTTAGTCAAAAAATTCAAAATTAAGCAATACAATTTATTTATATTTATTAAGTGTTTTTATTGTAAAAGAGCGTATCTTTCGTGGTGGAAAAAGATAGATGCTTAATAAGTTGAGTTTAACTTTAAAAATTAGACACCAAATTTTTTTAAGACGACGAGAGAATATTCGAGAGGTTCAAGTATTAACTTTTTTGTTATATATATATATTTAATTACTGATTGAAAAATTGTATTGGTTTCACTTCAAATAAATATACCCTAAATAAAGTTTGTGATTTTATGAAGTGAGATTTGTTTTTCTTTTTATTGTTGCATGTGTTACACGTAGTACATATTGGTCGCTCAACTTGGAGGTTCGGATGTTGTCACCTCTTGTATTAATTCTGTTAATTATGTTTTGCGTTATATTTCTCCTCTTTTTTATTATAAAATAAAAAAAATATTTAATTTAGACTCCTCATTTTCCTCCTTTTCAGCTTCTGAATTACCCTTGGGATGTCTGCTTTCATCAATTTGAAAATATTATATATATATATATATATATATATATATATATATATATATATATATATATATATATATATATATATATATATATATATATATCGCCATGGCTGGGCAGGATCAGATTTAGGAGCACAATTTAATGGAGGCAAGTTCCAGAGCATTTAAATGGATGAAGGTATATAACATCAATGGAAAATGACATTTCAATACTAATTTTTGACACTGCATACATTTTTGAATGATTTCAAATTAAAAAAATTAAGACAAAGATAGAGTAGTAATTTCAGTTCATCTTCAGTCGATTCTACTGTAGATAGTAAACTTTGAATACCATGACGCTCAGAATGTTGCTATTTCACACTCACTGCATATTTTTCTGCTATAATAGAATTTGTAGCCGTGAATTTATTATATCACTATTTAATATTTAATTTTTAATTATAATAATAAATTTCAAAGTATATAAAATTTTGATGAATTATATTTAAATCAATTATTATCAATTTGTTGTATGTAAGGGAGGAAAAGGCTTTAAATAATAAAAAACGCTTTAGCCTAACATCTAGTAGCCCAAAATCAGGCCAACTTCTAGTAATAGTCCAAAATCAAACAATTTGACAACACTATCAACCGATAACCACAAGGGAAAGAAAAAGTGCTTTCTTTCACGCATTCAGTTACTTTGCATGTTGGTGGTAAGAGTAGCATATTAATTCTACAGCTCTAGATCTAAATTAAATCCAAAAGAAATTATCACGTGTGACATAGTTAAAATATAAATGAATATTCCTAGTTTATACATTATAACAATTTTAATTGGGACAAATAAAATTAAACAAGAGAAAATTGATTTTCTACATTAATAAAAAATACTCTTGTTTATAATAGAGTCTGATGAAGCAGAGCTTTAAGTTGTAATAGAATGTAATGTAGCGTTATCTCGTGGTCGTTTGTTTTAACTTTCTCATTCCTCATCCGAATTTTTTAACTTTATTTGACGACTTCATTTTTAATTTTATGAAAAACGAAAAAAAAAAAACTTGCTCATGATCAATGAAAACAAAGTAGGACCGGTAATAAAAGGCCCTCTAAAACCTTATAATTAAAAGTTTTGTATAACTTGTAAATTAGGTGAAGGTCATCTTCCAGTGTCCAAAAGCCAAAGACGTTGTTCCCTTCATAAAAAACCCAAAACTAAAAAGCAAATAAGTATGCATATACTTTGTCATTAGACTCTAATTTATAGATGTAAATGGTAATAAGCACACAAAGCAAGCACATTATGCAGCAGAAGGTGCCGAAACGAGTGGAATGACATCAGGCTCCGACAGTGGTGAAGAGAAAGGTTGCAGATTGACAGAGTTGTCGTTATTGTAGTCTAGTGTCTCATCTTCATATATCTCCCACCACTTCTTCACAAGTATCTTGATATCTTCCCTCTCCATGTTCTCCTCCTTCCCAGTGAATCTCCAAGGCTTAGACCCCTATGGTGTAATCAACAAACATTACAACCTAATATATAGTCAATCTAAATACATAAATACAAACACAACAACACTCACAGCAGCACAATAATGAACCACTTGAACTTTCTCAAGTTCAACATTCTCGGGGTGACGCCACAACATGGCCAGTACAAGGTTGTACTTGTTTGGTATAGGCTTGTACTTGTCCTTGAAGTACATATTCAGAAAGTCCTGTGAAAAATTTCACAATCACACTTTCAAATTGTTCATTTATCTAAACATGTCCAATACTATATATATGCACACATACCTGCTCAGCAAAAGAAGTGGGCTTGGTGATTTTAAGAGTTCGAAGAAGATCACTGTAAGTGACAAGATTAGGCTCATAGACAAACATGCCAGCGTTGAAATATAGAGGAGGCTTAGGACCCAAATGAGAGGGCCACTGAACTTTATCAGGGCACTGTTGGCAGTAACCAATCTTGTACTGAGGGCTGTGACTCCAAGTCTTCTCGCAGAAACAATCCATCACCGCATAGAAATAGTTATCAGGAAGATCAAACAAGTGGTCAATGTTTTTAAACACCTGGATGTCACCATCTAGGTATATCATCTTGCTGTACTCCACAAACTGCACATATTTTCAGTCACGTAAGAATCAATCTTCCATATTTGAAACAAAAATTAAAATTACTTTTCAGAACATTATTATGTATATATGTTCCGTAAGTTAAATTCTATGAGTGTCTAAATTTTCACATTTCTATAAAATGGGAAAAGCTGAATTCTACAAGTTTGAATAATTTGTTGATTGAAGCTTGAATGAAAATAAGATTACTAGTTAGAGAAAGGTTGAATGGAAGCATCCTATTGCCAACACGTGTCATCGTTACCAACAAGGTATTGATAACGTGTTACAAAAGCTTGCACGTGTTGATTTTTTTTTTCTGTTTATGTTTCCGACAATGATAGTTTCTCGAATATATATATTAAACCTTTTAATACTTTATGTTTCAAAAGTGTTTCAAGACCCTATCTTCCAATTTTAATACTACCGAAATGCATTTGGTAAATTCTAAAATTTAAGTTTTAAAAAACCTTTAATTATTTAATAACATATTTAAAAAAAGAATTTCAAATAACGATTTTCTCAAAAAAAAAAAACAAAACTAATGAAACCCAAAATAAAATTTTAAAAAATACAAAAAACACAAAGGAACAACAGAGGAAAATTTATGCAAACGAAATCCAAAAATAGCATTTTTTTTAATACGGAAAACAAAAAACTAAGAAAAAAAAATGAAGCAAATATATAACCCCAAGAAGTTTTTGGACCTTTGACTTTTAGATAAGAAAAAAAATTATCTTGGGCTACAAACATGTACTAAACTTTCTTTTGATGGAAAAAAATTGTAGTAAAAAAATAGAGAGCTAATAAAATATAATCTAATATAAAAGATATGGAGGAATATATATCATGGAATGGTTTCCCTGTACCAGACAACATAATTAACAGAATACAAGAGGTGACAGCATCCGAAAATTGAGAGACTAATATGTACTACGTGTAACTTATGCAACAATAAAAAGAAAAACAAAACCCACTTCATGAAATCAAAAACCTGATTTAGGGTAAATTTATTTGAAATGAAAATAATAATTTTCAATCAGTAATTAAAAATATAAAAAAAAAAAAACTACATATATATGCACCAGTTAAATCAAAACAAAAGAAGTTAATACATATACCTCCCAGATACGTAGCTTGGAATAATTGATGACATAATAAGCCATGGCGAACTGTGTCTGATTCTCAGGTGGATAGACAGGTTCGATCTCCCTGACAGTGCAACCTTGAGATTTCAAAATCACACGATGTTCCTGAGGAACATCAGGTAACACAGCCACCACCAAAGGGTACATGCTTTTGGCCTTTCTCAACCCTTTGGCCAAACCCACAACACCTTTTATGTAATCACCATTTCCAGCAAGGAAAGTCACAAAGGCACGGCTACTACCAGGTTTGGTTTGCTCAGTGGTGCCATTGACAGTGACGGTGGTGATGTTGGGTGTCATGATTTCTGTGAGAGGAAAGGAAAAGAGAAAATAGAAGGTTCCAAGAGTTAGGAACAAGCTTCGTTTGGTTTACTAAGCAAAGATCACTGAAGAGGTTGTTTTGAATTGCAGTGTGGGAAATGATGGTGGAGAGTGACTTATATAGAGGTTTTGGCCTCTGGAAGCTGTTTCTGATATTGCCTGATCCAACCGTTAAATAGATGGCCTCTGATCCAACGGTGCCAAATGGTTATGGTTGAATAATCAAACATTTACTTAATTATATTATCACTTCAGTCTAAGTTTAACTTTTTCTACATATCGATTTATTCAATGGTGGAGTTGGAGTTTGTTCTGTAGCCCTGTGATCAAATCTCCAAATAACGGGCAAATATACATTTTACCTAATATCACTACATAAATGTCCCTGTCGTGGGATCTCATCACATGCACACGTTATTTAGGGAATATTTGATGAAAAATGATATTTTAACATTATTTTTTGACACCATTTTGATACTGCACATGTGTTAAAATGTGGTTAGTCAATTTTAAATTAAAAAAATTGAGACAATAACATATTTGAAAGAGAAAAATCAAAGTTTTTCTTTTTTTAATTTGAAATCGTTCAATCACATTTTGACATGTGTGCAATATCAAAATAGTGTCAAAAAAATGGTGTTAAAATATCATTTTCCATATTTTATTTCACTAAAAAAACATTCATCAAGAGTATTAACATATAGTATATATTTAGAGAAAATAAAAATATGGTTTATAGATTATGTGAAACTAAGAAAAGTGAAATAGAAAAAAAAATATATAATAAATGTAAACAAAATCAAAGTGTTTATGAATTATACTTTTTATAATTAATCAGTCTCTTCATCTTTTCGCGTTGGCTAGTCTAGTTGAAACCAACACTTAATACTAATTGTTTTTATTAGTCTTTGTATTAATACACATAATTATTTATAAAACATTAAAATTTATTTTCACTTAGTTAATAATTTTTTCTTTACAAATATATTAATATTTTTTTTTATTAAAAAGATATTAGAAACCAATAAATTGCCGATGGAGTGTAGTGATGATTTTTTTTTTTTTTTTTTTCATTTGGAGTCACTAAATTTGGATAAAAGTTTCTTGAATCTATTTTTAGTCACCTTAAAATGAATACCTTTTGATTTTGATTATTGTATTGATATGCTAACGAGTTGAAAAATCATTAAAAGAAATAGATGTTTTTTAAGAAACAAAAACGTAAAATTTCCGTAATTGTTTTATAATCAAATAAATTGTTATTACTTATTAAATATTAATTACATAATGAATCTGATTATGTAATTGTTTCATGATAAAATAAATTGTGATTATACCTAATAAATATCAATCACATAATAAATCTGATTATTAATAATTCTTTATTTGAGTTACTATTATTTTTAAAAATAACTATCTCGACCATTGAAAGACAATAAATAAAAATATTGAAAGTTCTGTAAGGAAAAAATTATATTAAATGCGTACTGTAGAAATATTATAAAGTAATAGATCTTCTACAAAATTGAGTGAAACAACTTTTACAAATTTATAATATTTTTTTAATTTTTTATTAAAATATAATGTTATTTTTTTATTTCTAATATTAACCTAAAAAGTCAAATTATCATTATTACTTACTAAAATAGATGTTAGAACTAAATATAACCACTACAAATTTTTAAAGGATTAAAAATAGATACAAATATTTTAAAAAAATAAAACTAGAATTTTAAAGTTTGTAATAACATTCTCGACTATCATTTCCTTATATTTATTTGCGGCGAATATCGCATTTTTTAGTCTTTTTTGTTTCATGACTTTCTCAGTCTCAGTATGAGAAGATGTTTTATAATTTTAGAAGAAATGTTTCATTGATTCAATCATAATGAATACAAGAAAGACAAAGCCTTAATATATAAGATAAAGAAAATTATCTATGTGTAACAAACTAGACACATGTCATAACAACCTAACAATTTGTGCAAAACTGTTCAAGGAGGAAAAGGACAAAAAAACACAACAAAATATAAACATGATTAATAATTTGGTAATACCCTCCCTCAAGCGGGACTATGAACATCAAATAGTCCAAGCTTGGATATGCGTTGTGTGAAAACTTTGGGATGAAGAGCCTTAGTGAACATATCAGCTAATTGAGCAGAAGAAGAAATGGGCAACAAATGAAGAAGACCACTTTGAATTTTCTCCCGGATGACATGACAGTCAATCTCTATATGCTTTGTCCGTTCATGAAAAGTTGGATTGTGAGCCAGGTATATAGCAGACTAATTATCACAAAAAACTAAAATAGGAGCAGTGGGAGGAACTTGCAAATCAGTAAGCAAGAAATGAAGTCATTGTAGTTCACAACTCAAGGCTGCAAGAGCCCTATATCCAGCTTTAGAGGAAGAACGAGATACAATTGTTTGCTTCTTAGTTTTCCATAGAGCTGTCAAAACGGGTAACCCGGCTCAACCCGGCCCGGCCCACCACAGGTTGGTCACTTAGTGAGCCAACCCAATCCGACTCATTTATTAGCGAGCTAGAAAAATCTGAACCCGGCTCGACCCACCACAGGTTGGTGGGTAAACGGTTTGGCTCACTTGCCCATTTAATTAGAGTTTTTTTTTTCAAATAAAAAAATTACAAACTTTCTATATTCAAATTTAAACAAATTTCACTCCCAAAAATGATGTTAAACTGAAGACAATTCAAAGTAATAATAAAAAGTACAATATAATCTAAATGTCATCCAAAAACAAACACAAAAAACATACAAAAAGACATGCTCTTTGAAGAATTTCAGTGAAGAAGTGAGAGTGAAATGAGAGCAAGTTCCGTGAGAGTGATTTGTGAGAGCAGAAGTTACTTTTTTGGTATACACAGTGAGTGAAGAGAGTATTTTATATTTTATAGGGTTTCATAAATAAAATAATAAATTAAAAAAATAAAATTAGGTCGGTGGGTTGACGGGCCAACCCGGTCCACCACAGGTTCAACCCGCATGAGCCGGGTTGAAATCTAACCCGCATAAAAAAAATCCAATTTTTTCAAACCGAACCCGGCCCGAACTCGTGGTGAGCCGGGTTAGCTCGCGGGTTGTGACCCATTTTGACGGCTTTAGTTTTCCAACAAATTAAAGAAGAACCAAGAAAGACACAATATCCAATAACAGACTTTCGAGTTTCAGTACAACTACCCCAATCAGAATTAGCAAAACTAGAAGGCATAAGAGATGATTTGACACCTCTAATGGGTTTAAGCCTAACTCAATCCTACAAAATCGGTTTGTAATGTGAGGTTTGCACCTCACTTATATATATTATAAATTGGCCTTATCTTTAGTCGATGTGGGACTTCCAAGACACCCCCTTCATGCCGAAGTATAGACATCTTGTGCATGATAGTAGAAATTGGGTGGTCCAATAGCGGTCCGACAACGGGTGAAAATAGAAATGTCCACTTAGAACTTGCTAGAATAGGCTTTTAACCATGACTCTGATACCGTCTTAGGAGAAATGTTTCATTGATTCAATTATAATGAATACAAGAAAGGCAAAGCCTATATATATAAGGATGAAGAAAATCATCAATGTGTAACAAACTAGACACGTGTCATAACAATCTAACAACCTATACAAAACTGTTTAGGAAGGAAAAGAAAAAAAAAACATATGATATATACGTGATTAATAATTTGGTAATATATATATATATATATTCGAATTTTGATTCTATATATAATGAAGACTGGTCACAAGGCATCACGAACAAGAGCTGAAATATTTTTCCTTCCAATTTCAAAGGAAAAGGAAAATATTAATTTTTAATAAATTGATAATAAGACTCGACAGAAGTTAAAAATATATTTAAATTATATATCACTAATATTGAATTTTCTAATAGTAAAACATATACCGACAATTTTGCTAAATTAGTGATATCATAAATACAACTACTACTAGTTATGATTAAGCAAGTTTCTCTAATTTCTTAGCCTCAAAGTGATATTGATTTTTTTGTTTGTTAAAACTTATGTAATATGTAATACTTGTCATAGCTGGTTATATGAAATGTATTCATCGTAGTCAGTTCAGACATTCATTTGTTTGACCCAGTCTATTAATAGGAACATAACAAATTCTTTTTTGTTACAAATTAAGTTTACTAATGGTCTGAAATCGAAAAGTTAAGGTTGGTCTAACTATTTCATTAATGTTAAGTAGAAATGATAAATGATAATTATAAAGCTTTGTATACTGTTGACGTACGAAGATTACTTGACTCTTACGGTATTGATATAAAAGTTTTCCACTATTTTTAAAACAAGTTAGGATTAAGTTTGTGTTCAACAAGGATACCATATATAATGAATGATATTATATCAGTCATATTGTTATAACTTTTTTGTTATTTTTTTTCACATCACCTCCTTTTATTTGTCTAGATTATCTTTCTAAGCAAGCAACTTAAAACATTATAGAATACTTCAACTTTTGATAATTTACAAATGACATAATTTGGCTTAATGTTTATAAGTATCTGTACATTGGAGCAGTTTGTAGTTTTTTCTTCTCCTTATCATATTTCATGCATAAACAGTTTATTCAACAAATACTACGAGAAGAGAACAATATTGCTGATGAGGGTATTAGGTATTTTATTAATTCTTTTATAACATTTATCTTTTCTTTACTTTTTGGTTTTTTACATTATGAAGATTTAATTGTGCAAGGAAGAACCGACATCATGTACAAAATTCTCAACTTTACACACACACACACACGTATATATATATATATATATATATATGGGTAATAACATATTTGGTCACTATGCAGCGAAACAAAAGTTGCTTGGGGTTTTACATTTCGTTTTTTGCTATTGTAATATTTCTTTTCCCCTCTTTTTAGGATTATTTATATGGCAGGTTTTCTCTTAAGTTATCAGTGTTTGATTTTCATAAGAAAAATTTTCGAAGTGGCTAAAATCGAACCAAAATTCCTTGATTATAATATTTTATCTTTTGTTCCATAAAATCTAATTTACCAATATTTCTCAAAGTAATGTTTGTTCAAAGTTTTTCAGTGTAGTGATTTCTTTTCTCTAAATTTTTTTTATTTTATGTTAACTTTTCAAGCAATAGATTAAAGAGTATACAAAATTGAACATTTTATTATTAAGAATTTGTAAAGTGGAAAGACAAATATAGAATATTATATAGTTTTTCTGGTTAACTTCCACCGCCCAAACAATATGATATCATGACCGACTGGGCCCTACTACCCCTATGTAATTAACCTATTTTTCTCCCATCAAAGTCACCTCACAGTGAGCCACGTAGACAGTCTCAATACACGTGGCTCCCCACCAAACGACTGTTCTTAAACAACAACACCTCTTAGGTGAGGTGCGTTCATATTTACACTGGGCCCAACTCCTGCTGCTGCCACGTCAATGTTGATTCCACGTGGCAACTCATTTTACCAACACTATTTCCCTTTTAATTAAATAATAATAATTATGTATTTTTTGGTGGGGTCCATAATATCCATTGCGTGTCTAGCTCCGAGTGTCTTTCTCTACGGTGCAATATGTGTCGGCAACATGTGGTAGGGGAGCCGTGGTAGCGCCACGTGGTGACTATGTACCTCGTTGGATCAACAATGGTTGGGCGCATGGACGTTTTTTCTGGTTTGGTTAGTTGGTCTAAAAGCATGACCAACTCAAACATAATTAGGTCATCATTGTACACTTAACTAAGATTTTAGGGTAATGAAATGACATAAAACATTAATTTTTTCTACATTTCTTTTGAGGATAATGTTTGTGAACTTTTCGCCCCAACCGACCATTAAAATATTGGATATCTGAATGGTTTGGTTTTTGTGTTAAAATGAAAAGTCTACAATTTTTGGGTTTTCCCCTTGTTAGTTTAGATTGTATGGTTAATTAGGTTGGACTAACGGAATAACTATAATTGGCTTCAACAAATTCACCGGTAAGAAAGCAAGAGAATATTCCGTTGTCTTTGTGATTTTTAATTTTAATTACTAGACTATTCTTTTTCCTTATTAATTTATTTATCTTCTCCGATAAATAAAGCAGTCAATAATGTCTTCCAGAAGTTTATGGGATTTTCTTCTTTTATTTTACTTTTTCTGGGAGATTTCCGACCCTACTTATCTTTCTATGATATAGGAGTGATTTTCGGAGATTAAAGCTAGATTTTCTTTGTCCTCCTTAAATCGTGATTACTTTGTTTTGGTTACAATCCCTTATGTATAATGATGCAAATTAAATATATGTACAAAAACTGAAAATCATTTCAATAAATTTTCACTATGATAATTACTTTCTGTACGTAAACATTCACCAGAACCCAATACAGTTAATTTAAGAAAAAAAAAATGTATGAAAGTTTAGATTCAATCCACACAATCATGGTAAAAAAATTCAAGATTTTTATGTTAGAAGATTAATGAGCAAATAAGATGAATCAGTTCATATTAGTATCCATTAAAAAAATATTTGGTTCATCCTAATAAATGTGTGATTGAGAATTAATTTTTTTAGTAACTTCTTGTATACATTAAATATATTCAAATTTACTTTTAATTTTCACTCTTATTTAAAAATGTAGAGATTTGTGGTGAGAAAGCTTGTTATGGTAAGAAGAATCCATTTTAGAGCATCATAAGTTATGAGTGTGTATTTGAACTGTTTATTTGAAAGTGTCACAAGTATTTTATATAAAACTAGCAAATGACACTACACTATTTTATTTTAATTATTTAAAATTTAATCTTTATATTAGTTTTATTTATATCTTTTTTAAATGCTTATTTATATTTTAAAATTTAAAAGAGCACATGATAATATTAAAATGATGAGTTTTATCGATCACAGAAATACTTTTACTAAATATTTCTTACTTTTATAAATTCCGTTAACACTTCACACATAAAATCCTATAAATTATAACGACGGATATAGAATTTCATCCATTTTACATCAGCATAATAAAATTAATACAAAATTAATATTGAAAGGCTCGTGAATATTTCAGAACTTCATATTGTAGCAAATCGGAACATATTTTATAAATATACATGAAATACTGAAAATCGATAGAAAAGTTTATACACTAACAAGACTCTTGCCAAGAATAATGTCATCTGTTGAGAAATCAGCCTCTTTCCGGAATGTTCCTCTACCAAAGTCCAGGTTATAGGAGTCTGCAAGACCTTCTACAAGGTCAAATTCAGGTTCCCACCCAAGTACTCTCTTTGCTTTCTCAATCGATGCAAAGAAATGCTGCATAATAAAGAACATAAAACAACAACGTTATTCATCATAATTTCGCCAATGGAAAAAGTGCACGCATTCATTTTCTTTTGTTAATTTTATGTCGGCAAAGGGATGTCCCAACTATGTTTCAGCTTTCAAACATCACGAGTTGAAAAACTTTTAAATATCATCAGACTATATAATGATGTCATTTTTTAAATAAACTATACAAGTTACAGACACTTTTTTTCTCATTCTATCTGATCTGTGTTGTTGTTTCACCTGGTCACGGAATGGAAATGACTTCTTTTTCCCAAAATCAAAATCTTTAGGGTTGTAGTGAACGATCTCTGGCTCTGGGAATCCACCAGCCTGAGAAATGACAAAACAAACAAAAAATATATTTGTAAAATATGTCTCAAATGTGAATGCTTGACATTATAAAATAATTTTTACACCGCTCTCTGTTGGTCACCTTAAATAAATATGATTAAATGACAAGGAATGAATAACTTACCTTAGCACACGCTCTTGCTAATCCATCAAATGTAACATATTTCTCTCCCGAGATGTTAAATACTTCCTTGCTGGCCTTGTCATTACCAAGAACCTGAACGAAAGCTGTTGCCAAATCCTGTCACGATTGAACCGTATTTCAGCCAAAATCACAAAAATGTCATAAATTTGCAAACTCTCATGCTATTAGGAGTATAAAAAGTTAGCTATAGATTAGTTAAATCAGATGCTATTTAGGGAATATAAAACTTTAGCCATAGATTAGTCACATCAGTCAGGTCTAAATGAACGTTTTAAGATAATATTAGAGACTGTCTGTAATAGTGTGTTGAACTTCTCGTGCTATCTGAGATATAACTGACAAGTTTGTTTTATTTACATAAGACCATTTATTATAATCTTCAAAGGCATCCAAAGAAGGCACTGCAGATAATGTATGTTGAACCAAATTGCAGCATGGAACATAGTAGGCATAGTAAAACTCTTATAGAAAAATGAATATGATCAGCTAAGAACAGTAACATAACGAATTTATACCTTAACATGACCAAGTTGTGTTATTTGTATTCCTGAGCTAGGGATAGGAATTGGGCGACCAGCTTTCAATCTATGGAAGAACCACTCTTCAACAGGGTTGTAGTTCAAGGGTCCATAGATGTAAACTGGCCTTATTGATGTCCAATTAACACCCTTTGATTGTAGCAAACTTTCTGTCTCAAGCTTTCCCTTGTGCCTACTCTTAGGATCAACTGCATCAGTCTATCACAGGAAGCAGGGAATTAAAACAAAACTGAAATTAATAATACTGGAAAGTGAGAAATTTTTAATAAAGCTTTCGTGTGCATAAAATAAATTTTTAATAAAGCTTCAGTGGAACTAACTGAAACTTTAAATATGACACTCCTATTATGTTTAGTGACTTAAATCATACCACTCAGCCAAAAATCCCTGCTCATATATATAATTTTAATTAAGATATTGCAACGAAAGAGCTCCACGGGAAAGAAAAGTCTTCCTCATAGCACCATATCAGTAGTCTTGTGAGTAAATAAATAAAATTGCAGCATAACTTGGAAAAATTGAATGATTAAAAGCACGTCACTGTAAATTTCTGAAATTACAGGAAGATATACATGTTAAAACGTAACTGACCTCTGCATGAGGTAATAGGTCAGATTTGAGATAGACACCAGCCGAAGAACAGTAAATAAACCTGACAGGGGGAAAATTATAAGCAAAATGGAGATTAGAGGCATAGTACAAATTATTACCAGAGACATTTTCTTAGTATGCAATTTAAATTTTTATGATTTAATTATTTGTGAAGCTATGACTTTTTTTACATTTTACCTTACAAAACTATATTATTTTTAAATGAAATAATGAATCTAATCGGTTTGTTAAAAACCAACCGTCTGACTAATCTTACCCTTTCTACCATTGACTATTATTCCTCTTTGATTTTGGAAAAAAAGCCAATTCAATTTCACATCGATCCCAATCTGTACATCTAAAGTCTAAGCCATCTAATTGGTGTAAATTTCTATTTCTACATATCGAAGCAAATAGTTGATATAGCTTCTTCTAGATTTCAAGAAGTATCTTGTTGGGTCAAGAGTTGGAGAACTCCATAAATTATCCGTTACAAATGATTTTCCGTATTGAATGTCATATAATGAAAGAACACTGTGATGATTCTCTTGAACTGCAATCAAATTTATTCTTAAAATTCAGTTGACAAGGTAATCATTTATAAGTTGAACAATGACAATCTGCTTTTATGTTATATGAAAGACAGCTTAGGCAGCTTACTGTTCCAGATTAGGCAGAGCATCCAGTATGGGCTCAACTTCATCTGCCTCTCGTCCTGAAACATGCCGAAAATTTTATTTAAGTCTCACGAGAGAAAAGTTAAGAAAATTAACGACTTGAACCTCAAGAGCAAAATAAATAATGAAATTTTAGGAAAACAATATGCACAGAAAGTGTGAACAAGTAGGAATTTGCATACCATTTATGTCATAAACAACATCATACCCCTCTGCTGACAGACTGGATTTTACAAATTCATAGTCCTTCCTGTCTCCTTTCAAATGCAAGATCTGGGAAATTAAAAATGCGACAAATTGTAAATGCTAATCATGCCTTACAAGAAGGTGAATTCAATATTTAATTTGCAATTAGATACCTTGGAAGAAAAATCAGCATAATCACCGTCTGATTCACCAGGCAATTGTTGAGTGACAGGCGCTTTACCTCTGGTAAATAAAGTCACCTGCCAAATTCACATGTTCTATCGTTAAATATTGCTAGGAATGTAACTTTGAACCGTACGACATTACCAAACACAGGTATAAAAGCTTTTCAAAGGTATAATTCCTTAGAACTGCATTCACGGAGGAATGAAAAATCATTCCTTAATACAAAAACAGGCGTACAAGAGTTAACGCGAAATGGTGGGTAAGTCATACCTGGTGTCCTTCTTTGACAAGGAGCCTAGACAAAAACACTCCAATAAACCTGGTGCCTCCCATGATGAGGATTTTCTTGGTGCTTGATGCAGAGACAGAGAAAGACCCTTTTGGCTGCCATAATTTTCTCTTCAACTGTACCCAAAACAAAGCATGCTTTGGGTTAGGGAGGAGTATATGTGTTTTATCTGTCACTTAGATGCATAGATTGTTCAAGTTGATAACTAAAAGTTCGTGGAAAGCATTAACTGAATTGAAGTGAACAGGACAAAACAGGAATCATGCAACTGAGTTTACCTAGTAAAAGTAATATACAAAAATAGAATGGTGGTAAATGCAGACACAGCAATGAGTGTAGAAAGAGAATTAAAGGAGACCTGAAGTTGAGTATGAAGTCTGGTTCCACTGAAGTCAGAAAGAGAGGAGGCCAAGGGAGAGAAAGATAGTTGGTTCTGTTGGAGTGCCACCATTCTTGCCATGCTTTGCTATGTGTGTGTGTAGCGTAATGATATGGGGCTGAAATTTGAAGTGCTTTTGGTTTGCTTATGATAAGACAACGACCCTACTCCATCTGCATCCACAGCCCCTCATTCTCCTACTCTTTCACATTCATTCGTTTTTTCTCATACCATATATATCAAATCTTAATCCATTTTTTTATTACAACCTCTTCTTATGTCACTTCAATGTACCTAGACATATCTCTGTTCTTCCTATGCAACAAAAATTCCTCATCCAGATTCCAAGCTCAGAACACCAACACACCATGAATTACATCTATAGCTTTCGTGTGCCAGAAAGTGAAAAAAATAATAAGACTGAATATTTTTAGATGGGCCTCACCCATAAGAATTGGGCTATACATGTTCGGCCCAATACACGACATCGTAAAATAATCATTTTTTTCAAGTGTAAATCATGCATTTTTTTATTATATTATTGTTAAATTATAAATAGTCATGTAAGATAATGAAATGCTGACTTTTACAGTAGTTACTTTTGAATTACATGTACAGTGATTTTTAATTAGCTAATATTGTAATTACTTTTTACACAAGCTGTCTCGGGGAAAATTACCCTCTTTTTTTGGTTATATGTCTGTGTATACTATACACTATGTTTGTGTGTATTAATTTTAGTTGAAAAATGTTGCGAATTGGCAGAGATGAATGGTGTGGTGGGAAGTGAAGGACGACGAAACTAGCGTAGCTTGGTGGATTGATCACAAACTTTTCCTTTCGCAGACCTTTTTAACTTTTCGATTTAATTACTGCGATCATCACTATCTTGCTCCCCCTTTTTTCTCCGCTCTGATTTTGAGCGAGAAAGAGAAATGTTGCAGTGCATATTTCTTCTGTCCGATTCTGGGTAAGATTCACACATTCCCTTACTCTCTCTAGGATTTTCAGAACAAGTTAATTTCAATTTTCTCAATTTCCAATTTCGAATTTAAATTTCCACTTTAATTTGATGATTCTGAAAATTGGATTCCTTAGAGAGGTAATGCTAGAGAAACAGCTTAGTGGCCACCGCGTAGATCGCTCAATATGTGCCTGGTTCTGGGACCAAGCCATTTCTCAACCTGGTTCTTTTAAGGTTTTCATTTTCGTTCCTTACTATCTCATTTTTCTCTACCTTTTATTTTTATTTACCTTCTCTTTTCTTCTCTGTGTAGCAACAACCGGTTATTGCTTCCCCCACGCATTATCTATTCCAAGTTTTTCGCGAGGGAATCACTTTTTTGGCCTGCGCTCAAGTCGAAATGCCCCCATTGATGGCCACTGAGGTATGTATCTTCCAAGTTATTTGCAACTCATGAGCCAATGCTTCTGCATTTGTTTTTTTAACCATCTCATTTTTAGTTCCTTTGTAGGGTAGCTGATGTTCTCAGTGACTATCTTGGGGGATTGAATGAAGACTTGATCAAAGACAACTTTGTCATTGTGTACGAGGTATTAACAGTTGCCAAAGCGTTCTTTTGCATTTTACCCCTCTCGATTTGTTGTTTAGATGTAAAGTTGTTATGCTATTGTAGCTTCTGGATGAGATGATAGACAATGGCTTCCCGCTAACTACAGAGCCTAATATCCTGCGAGAGATGATAGCCCCACCAAATATTGTTAGCAAAGTCTTGAGTGTTGTGACTGGCAGCAGCTCCAATGTGAGTGACACCCTCCCAGGTGCTACTGCATCTCTTGTTCCCTGGAGAACAACGGACACAAAGTATGCCAGCAATGAAATTTATGTAGATCTTGTAGAAGAAATGGATGCAACAATAAACAGGTCTATCTTCTCGAATTGTTGTCTTTCGCTTCAAAACAGAGATAATTTTTTGGTGTTTTGATATTTTTTACTTTTGGTGTTATTTGTTTGTAATTTTGGCTAAACTTGGAAAGTTAAAAATTTCACATTGAATCTATTTTGGGTAGGTTCCTTTGGACATTGCTTTTCATAGGAAATTTGAAATTTTGAATCTGAGGCTACAAGCAGAAGAAACTTGTGTGCCTTTACAAGAATAAAATTTCACTATAATACATTAACAGCGAAAGCTTATTTGTGGGATAGGTTACTGCATAACTTCTGAAACTGTAGTCCTTAACCGGGGCAAATGATGTGCGATCCATGTAGCCAATCTCACTTAAGGAGATAAGGCTTTGTTGTTGCTGTTAGGTCACTGTACAACTTAGTAGTGTAATTTTCCTTTTCTTCCCTCGTTTGCTTTGACACTCACTCAATCTTCTTTTACTGGAGTGAAGTCCTTTTTTCACTCCTTATTTTGCAAACTGAATATTTCTTGAAATAGTACAATGACATAATGAATAAGCAATTGGGGATGTAGTTCTGCAAAGCTTCAAGTCTTGTGTATACATTCACATATGGGTCATTTTAGGCAAAGATGCTAGATCAATTTCAAGTCATTCAAATATGGGTCATTTGTTATGTTTAATAAATAACTAGGTATGTGACAGAGAGGTAACAATCAAAGGATAGTGGATAACACAAATTCCTATACTTTTTATATTAACATGGCTTCCGTTTCTAGCAAAGAGTTGAAGAACCGGTGATCTTTGGATTCCTCTTTAATTTCGTTTATTCCTTTCCATTTTCCTGCATAGACTTTCTTTCTGATGCGTGGAAGCTTGAACTTGTGGAACTTTATGTGGCTAGGGCCGAATTTTCAATGATTGTCTTCACACTCCTCCTTTGTAGTTAGTATCTTATGCACTGTTCCTTCAGCTTCTGTTGTACTCGCTGCTAAAGTTCTGTTGGTTCAGGGACGGAGTTCTGGTGAAATGTGAGATCAACGGTGAGGTTCAAGTGAATTCCCATATCACTGGTCTTCCTGATTTGACTCTTTCGTTTTCAAATCCTTCAATCCTTGATGATGTGAGGTTCCATCCCTGTGTTAGATATCGGCCCTGGGAATCCCATCAATTTCTTTCATTTGTGCCTCCTGATGGGCAGTTTAAGCTCATGAGTTACAGGTATGGTCTCCGGCCTTTTTGTTGCTGTCTGAATTAGGATTTGAAACGTTAATTTGCGAAGTCGGTATGAATAAAGATATAATTATAAATGTTAAATTTTATTCGACGGTATCCCCAAATTTCTATTTATCTAAAAGTTTGCTTGTCACCTTTATTTTTCAGAGTTAGAAAATTGAAGAACACCCCGATATATGTAAAGCCACAGTTGACTTCAGATGGTGGAACATGCCGTCTTAGTGTATTGGTTGGAATAAGAAATGATCCAGGAAAGACAATCGATTCCGTAACTGTCCAGTTTCAGCTTCCTTCTTGCATCTTATCAGCTGATCTGACTTCAAATTATGGAATAGTAAACATACTGTCTGACAAGGTACCTATTAAGCACCAATCTTTCTTTTGTTATCTACGGTAGATTCCAGGAAGTCATAATAGTCAGATATAACTTCTTTGTCCTTCTTTTTGTAATGGAGCTTTCTTTGTTTCTACAGACATGCTCTTGGTCCATTGGTAGGATCCCAAAGGATAAAGCTCCTTCATTGTCGGGAACATTGGTGCTGGAGACTGGATTGGAGCGCCTTCACGTCTTTCCCACGTTTCAAGTGGGTTTTAGGATTATGGGTGTTGCCCTCTCTGGTCTGCAAATAGATAAACTGGATCTGAGGACTGTACCCTACCGTTTTTATAAAGGGTTTCGAGCTCTTACTCGAGCAGGAGAATTTGAAGTGAGGTCATAATTGTGTATTTATCATTGAATTGTCTAAGACTTGTAATGATTCTGGACATGAAATTTTGTTCATTTACTCGACCGGTTTCATTTGTAAAGAGTTGGATAGTGTTCTCTTCTGGTTTCAAATTATTTTAGTGGTGGATTTATCGCCAGGGTTTATGAAAGAATCTTGCGACGTGTATCACAAATCTATTTCTCGCGTCGAAGATTGGCAGCATTGACAATTAATTGTGTGGTTTAAGATCTTAGATAAACGATTGATCCTCTCTACTTAATTTTATCCAACAATTTTCTTTGAATTTGGGATAAATTTTAGATATGAAACCCTATTATTCGAGTATCTTGAAATAAAATAGAATTTATGGTACATAAAACTTTCACTTCAATATGGATGATGGATCAGATGAATAAGTAATGTTGAACACAATGTAATTGTCTGTCGCATGCAAGAACTTGACTAACTGAGAGAAGTTGAACAAACATTATCATCGTATGCCCATCTTATAATAAGGACTTATCCTACACCCTAAGCTTGGTTATTTTTATTTTTATTTTTGGTTTACTTAAACTAAAGCTTGATTTGGTTTTCTTCCGCTTTTCCAATTATATAGATTTCGTATCATTGATATAATAATTCAGTCCCTTCAACTAAAATAAATAAAATTAAGTCGCTTTCAGCACAACACTGGTTTAACATTCTTATTTTAGATGAGGCTTAAAGATTAGTGAGACCATTTTTATAAGTCCGATGGTTTGAGTAATCGAGATACACCAGAATAGCTCAAGTTAAATGTCATGTTCTCAAACAGACTTAAATAGATACGAAAATGAAGATAAGAGTGTAACAAAACAATAAACAGAGCCCAAATTATAGCAAAAGAGTTAGAGAAAAATAATTTTTAGAATTGATAAGAAATAAAAAAAGAAAAGAAAAGATTATGTTCCAAGAACAACGCGCATATTCATGTATCCAACATTCTAGTTCTAAGCAGCAATCTTGCTCACTCGAAACGAATCCATGACTCTACGAAGATCACTTTCCTCCTCTGCAAACACATTTTCCGGCACCTGCAATCTCAACTCATACAGTTGGTTGTTTTCAACTCCAAGAACAGATAGGTACCTCCGGTCCCATTCCAGACGAGCCACCCGGTCTTGTGGCATAACAGCAAGTTCATTGTTGTTTGCATATGACTTGATGTTTACCTAGCAACACAGACAATAAATTCAACTGGTCAATTATGTGATTTTCCAATCAGAAGTGAGAAGGCATATGATTTACGAACGCCTTCGAGATGCATTATCTATCCAAAGTGATTTTATTACCAATTTCTTATGCACCTCACTTATAATTGTATCAACTAGTTTTATCTGGCAGTACATGCTATGATCATCATTGTGAGGTGTGTTGTGAGTAAAGAAACACTCATGCAACTGATTATTTGAATGTAATTGTTAACCAACCTCAACTTCATAGTACAACTTGCCATCATCAGCTACTCTTGAAGAAGTCGAAAGAATATTTGATTCACGTCTAACACCGAGTCTAGTAGACATAAACTCAGTCAGATATTGTTTGAGAACTTTCTTTCCAGCTTCTTGGGGTGGACCCAAGTCTTCAACACTCTTGTATTGGGAGGATGAAGGTGAAGAAATTTCAAGAGAGAGATTTTCATCAAGAACATAAGGGTCCCTGAAGAATATGTCAGCCCCAGCACCACGGACTTGAATCCAACTCCTTGGGTACTGGAATGAATAACCATCAAATGCATCTATGTATTCCCGGAACACAGGAGACTGCTGAGCCAGTGCTATGCCGACCTTTGAGAGAATGTAGGTTGATAAGATCAAAGACGCTGCTTTCCTTCTAGAAACTGCAAAACCTTTAGCCTGATTATATATTAGCAGGGATAAAATTAAAGCCAAGTTGTAGATGGACCATGCAAGAACAGTAAAGGAAAAAACGTTCACCCAGGTTGGACTAAGGTTCTAATATCTGGTTCACACCCAGTCTATGGATATAGCAGACACAATTTACCAGAATGTAAAACGTAACTGACCTCTGCATGAGGTAATAGGTCAGATTTGAGATAGACACCAGCGGAAGAACGGTAAAGAAACCTGACAACGGGAAGATTAAAAACAAAATGAAGATTAGAGGCATATTACAAAATATTACCAGACATTTTTTAGTATGCAATTTCAATTTTATAATTTAATTATTTGTAAAGCTGTGATGTTTAACATTTAAGCTTACAACAGTATTTCATGTTTAAATACGTCTTACTAATCTTACCTACCCTTGCTACGTTGACTATTATTCCTCTTTGCCTTTGGAAAGAAAAAAGCCAATTCAATTTCACATTGATCTCAATCTGTACACCTAAAGTCTAAGCCATCTAATTGGTGCAAATTCCAATTTCTACATATCAAAGCAAAAGAAGAGCATGGCATGACAGTTAACATAGCTTCTTCAAGATTTCAAGAACTATCTTGCTGAGCCAAGAGTTGGAGAACTCCATAAATTATCCGTGTTACAAATGATTTTCTATCTTGAATGTCATATAATGAAGAGAACAGTGTGATGATTCTCTTGAAGTGCAATCAAATTTATTCTTAAAATTCAGTTGACTAGGTAACTCATTGATAAGTTGAACAATGGCAATCTGCTTTTATGTTATATGAAATGAAAGACACATTACGCAGCTTACTGTTCCAGATTAGGCAGAGCATCAAATACAGGCTCAACTTCGTCTGCCTCACGTCCTGAAACATGCCGAAAAATTTACGAGTCTCATCAGACAAAAGTTATGAAAAATCACGACTAGAACCTAAAGAGTAAAAATGTATAATGAAATTGTAGGAAAACAATACGCACAGAAGGTGTGAACAAGTAGGAATTTGCATACCATTTACGCAAATAACATCAAACTCCTCTGCTGAGAGACTGGATTTTTCAAATTCAAAGTCCTTTCTGTCACCTTTCGAATGCAAGATCTGGGAAATTAAAAATGCTACAAAATGTAAATGCTCATGAAAGACACACATTCTCATCATGCCTTACAAGAAGGTGAATTCAATATTTAATTTTCAATTAGATACCTTGGAAGAAAAAACAGCATAATCACCGTCTGATTCACCTGGCAATTGTTGAGTGACAGGCGCTTTACCTCTTGTAAATAAAGTCACCTGCCAAATTCATATGTTCTATCATCAAATTTTCTTTGGAATGTAATTTTGAACTATACGGCATAGCCAAATATACGTATAAAAGGTTTTCAAAGATATGATTCCTTAGAATTGCATTCACAGAGGAATGCACCAAAACAAACACAGGCGTAGTAGAGTTAACACGAAATGGGTAAGTCATACTCGGTGACCCTCTTTGACAAGGAGCCTAGACAAAAACACTCCAATAAATCTGATGCCTCCCATGTTGAAGATTTTCTTGGTGCTTGATGCGGATACATAAAGAGTGCCTTTTTGCTGCCATAATTTTCTCTTCAACTGTACCCAAGAAAAGTATGCTGGGAGTTAGGGAGGAGTATATGTGCTTTATTTATCACTTTGATGCATAAATTCTTCAAGTATTAACTTAAAAGTTTGTGGAAAACGTTAACTCAATTCAACTCAACAGGACAAATACAGGAATTGTGTAGCTGAGTTTACCTAGTAATAGTAGTATATAAACATACAATAGAATAATACAATGCTGTTCACCATCTGCTGCTAAATGCACACACAGCAATTAGTGTAGAAACACCAAAGGATTGAACATTGAATTAAAGGAGACAGGCATTGGATTAAATGATATTGATGATGATATAGAGAATATGAGGAAGAAAGAATTAGAGAGAAGAGGACCTGATGTTGAGTATGAAGTCTGGTTCCACTTAAGTCAGAAAGAGAGGGGGTCAAGGGAGAGCAAGATAGTAGGTGCTCTTGGATTGCCGCCAGTCTTGCCATGCTTCCCTCCACGCAGGGTTGCTATGAGTGTGTAGAGCCTAGTCCAAAGTGTTGATATAAGGCTGAAAAGCGGTAAACTATATTAACTCGAAATAGTTTCAAAGCATCTATGACAGTGATTTCATTCAACAATTTTTGCTCACATTAAGGAGATTAACATTTTTACAACACTCATCATACCACCTTCAGCCAAATTTCAACAATTTCAAATCCCAATCCGTGTTGGCATACCATTGCTCCAGCATCAAACCAGAATCAAACATCACCAAAACATAATACAACTTAACTGTCTGTGCCTTTATAGTGTTTTCTCTCTATAGGACGCTATTTCTTACCATTTTACTCTTTTACGTGACTATTTATTTGAATTTAACTTTTTTTTTTTAAGTAAAATAGTTTCCTATAATAGAAAACAGTGAAAAGTTATTATCAAACATAGTCATAAAAGGATAAGTCCTACCACAGCGGTAATACAATTATCCTGCGACCAGTAATACATACTCAGCAATCACACAAGTGCTAGAATTTATTTTCCCACTTGGAAATTGAAGTTAAACTTACACGGGCATTCTCGTTTTCCCTTTCAATACCTAATCTATGACCTTAATATGCTAAATTGCAATTGCATTCCTCTTCAATCCCTTAAACTATAGTTTGTGCTTCCCTAAACACGAGGTACCTTGCGAATAGCCTAAATGAAAGGTGGTAAACTTGATCAGCAATGTATAACGGTAAAGAGAGGAAGAAGAGAGAACCTGGATAGAGGAGAGTGAAAGGTACGGAAGTCTGCGAAGGAATAAATGAAAAACGAAAATGTAAAAGCAATGAATGGGTTATCTCAAATCAATTTCCTCGTCTCATCTTCCCTTCTTATCCCCTAACTTAAAACAAACAAAAATACTCAGTTAAACAATTTATTCCGCGGATTAATTAATATTTTGCTCATAATTTTTGTTGTTTTGATTAATTTTGATTCTGATTTTTCTATTTAATTAAGTCACATTTAAATGGATTATTTATTTAAATTTTATTTACTTTTTAAATCTTTTTAACTTGTCATATTAGTGTAACGCAGTATTTAGTTGAATTTTTTATTTGCTTACAACGGTTTCCTTGAAATTATAAGATTTTTTCAATTTATTCAAGTTAAGGGTACTAACTTACTTAAAATTGAATTTAATTTATTTACTAATAAAAATAAAAGTCAAAGATTCTATTTTATGAAAATTTTATTAAATATTATTTATTTTAAAAAAATTATTTAAATAGAAAAATTAAGTTACAAAATGTAAAATATATCAATAATAACAAAAGAAAATATATTTTTTATTTTTTTTAAATATTAAAGTCTAAAATTTACAATAAAAACCTTACATTCATATTTTAAATTTTTTTATCGTTTTTCTTGAATTAGTTGATTCTTTTAATCAACAGTTAATTTGATTGTCTTAATTAAAATTTTCAAATAAGTATAAATTTAAAATATGTATTTTTTTTAATTTAAATTAAAATAATAAAATTAATTTCAATATTTAGGTTGAGTAATTTAATGAATAAATTTTAAAAAATTATTTTAATATGCATAAATTTAATTATTAATATGATCCATGGACATAAACAACACTTTCTAATTTGTATAAGATTAAGAGTTAAAAAAATAATATAAAAACTAAATTGAATATATAACATTAATATTTTATGTTGTTACGAGACATTGTCATTATTAACACAAAATAATGACTTGATACCATACTTGTTTTGACTAAAAAAAATTAAAATTAAAATAAAATGCTACGACATGTGGTATTTGCAAAAAAAAATATATTATACTAATTCAATGTTTATACAATTTTAATAAGAAAACTAAATTAAATCAATCTAAATTAGTTACAAAAAATTGTGACGAAAACGAATAAAACAACAAAAATTAGATATATAATTAAATATTGTTTCTAAAACTATTATATTTAGGTGGATTGAAGGTAAAAATTTGTATATAAAGAATCTAAGCATTCTCTACTTACTACAAAGAATAAAATCTCAGATTTAAAAGTTTATCTAAATAATCCTCGTTAATGTATTAAAAAAATGAATAATATTATGAATGTGTACTGTATTGGCTATCATCATGAAAATTTAGGAGCTCTAAGCTTAAAAGGCATGTGATGCAACGTTTTATATATATATATATATATATGGTGGATTTGAAAGAACCATTTTTGAATTAGGGTACAAACATTATGTATTTTGTATTAATGCACTTGGGATTATTGTACATAGTACTCAACAGCCTTTTAATAAATTCTTTTGCAGCTAAAGAAATAAGAAAAAATACAAGTGTATAATTATTGCAAATAAAAAAGTAAGAACATAAATAATTATGATTATACTAAGAAAAATGGAGTTGAAAACTTAATATTTACAGAAAAATAAATGTAAAAAAAGTTTTAGAAGTAATTATTTTAGTCTTTTTTAAGAATTTAATTTTCGTTATTGTATTTTAAATATATTTTTAATGCCTTTGACACAAAAGTAATCTTTAAAATTATCCAGAAAATTTAATCCTTCAAAAGCATAATTTTTTATTACTTATTTATTTCATAAATTAATCTTAAAATAAGCAGTTACTTTTTTCATTTGTGTGATGGTATGGTTGGTGAATTACCATTTAGAAAGAGAGAGAGTTGTATATGAATGAGATATATTAGTTATAGCACGCCCTTTCAGAAGTTAGTAATGCGTTGTTATATATTGTCAATAAATCTTTCCCAAGCTTGATCTCAGTCACAACTATGGATCTGGGACAGGTATGTAAAATTTCAATCAATAATGTATGTTTTCTGCATTTCATTCTATTAGGATAATTGAATACGATCTCGTTTCTTTCTTTCCATTTCCCCCTTCTTTGTTAGATACATTTTTAAATTTCTCTTCTACGTTGAAGAAAAATAACGAAATTATGTACACCTAATTAGCATGTTTTAAATTTCTTATAATTTCAACTCAAGTTCGTTGTCTGTCCATTGATTTGGTTGGAATGATTATATTATTGTTCTTTTTTCTACGATAATTAATTCATCACATTGTACTATGCGTGCAGCCTGTAGAGGAAAACTACGCTAATCCAAACACTTGCTTATTTCATGTTCTCTTCAAGGTTCACTTTATTTCATGTGTTTACATTATTTCAACATTTTTCTCTATTCGCCAATGGCAGTTGTTAGTTCTAAAAAGTGTAACGTTTTTCGTTTTTTGTGTCTGGCAGGCTGCGGCTTTGGCATTTTACATTCTCTCTACCCTCTTTATTGATAACTTTGTCATCATTTTCGTGATTACTGTCCTTCTAGCCGCTCTTGATTTTTGGGTAGTCAAGAATGTGAGTGGGAGAATTTTAGTTGGTTTACGGTGGTGGAATGAAATAAATGATCTGGGTGAGAGTGTTTGGAGATTTGAGTGTCTTGATCAAGAGGTGCGAATTGCTTGTTTACTCAGTTGCAACTTGCATGTTGTTATCATTTTTTTTTAAATGATATCTCTCTGTGCTCTGTTTATCTATAATGTCTCTGCTGAGTTGCATAAGATTGCATCAAAATGCTATGGATATACATTACGTATCTATTTTGTTTTTTCTCCAGTCATTGGCCCGGATCAACAAGAAAGATTCATGGCTTTTCTGGTGGACACTTTACCTTACAGTAAGAAAACATCAATCCATAAGAGATTGTGATGACATTCTAGTTTTTCTTATATCCTTTGGCTATTTATGGTAATTTGTCAGAAAAATCGAAGGGGTTGTGCACAGATAAGGCTTATTTAGATGGTTCATTCATGTGTTGTTTTGATATGAGTACTGAATAAGGTAAATAGAGTGACCGATTCTCTCAAATGGTGGATCTGAATGGAAAGTATAATTGACATTTGGGTTTTTCCACTGCTTACATTTTGTTTTTTTATCACCCCTCATTCAAAACTTTGTTATCCATTACATCATTTTCTTGTGTATTCCTCTGCAGGCAGTTGCGTGGACCCTGATGGCAATATTCTCACTAATAAAGCTGCAAGCTGATTACCTCCTAGTTGTTGGAGTTTGTTTAACCCTTAGTGTTGCAAATATTATTGGTTTTACCAAATGCCAAAAAGGTATGCTGATTTGTGTATGTTATTCAAATTGTATCTTATATTTCCAGTAATATTTATTGGTTTAAGGTGGGGTCACTTGCTCACTCTAATTTACCTCCATACTTCCAACATAAATTAATTCATTATACTGCTAACAAATTAATAATGTCATTTTCAAGAGTTGAAATTGGGACATATAATTTGATTGCATCTGTTTCTCTTGTGGGGTTCTATAAAAACATGTTTAGAGTTCATTGTTTACATGTCAAATGGTATAATTTATGAATTTTCGTATAATTTTCTGGTTTGGTGCGATTGGCACTATTTGCCCCTCAACGTAATTGCTTTTCTTTTATCATTATTTCTTGCGGTTGGGTCACGATATCTGGGTCAAAGGTTGTAGATGCCACTATATATATGTAGGATTTTATGATTGTTAATGCCTTTTAAATTGCATTCTTGTATATGCTGCTTAAAATTACAATCTATTCGGTGGATTCTGTTGGATTAGCAGGGTCATTTTATTAGATCATTACGATGCTCTTAGTCTATATTGATTCCTAATCAAAGAAATTCTTGTGTTGTCATCGTTAAGATAGTAGAAATGGTTGTACACTTGTACTGACAACGAATCATGATTAAGTCAATGGGGCGTGAAAACGGAAAGCAAAAGGAATAATGCTTTGTAAATTGTAACAAATACATCGCATACTTTTTTTTGGGGATGAACTTTAGGTTCTATATTTTAACTGTTGCATCAATGTTTTCTGCATTGCATGCATGCCAGGGAAGCATATTTCATTTTAATTTATGTGGTCCTGTGAATATGCATGAAACATATATATGCCTTGTTAGTTCTTCTAAGCTTAATTTCATATCTCACATCGTGAGACTGGTAGTTCTACCTGTGTCTCCCTTTCTGCCCTGAATTTAAATCAACAGTCCACAAAGTTGTCCACTTCCTAGTCATCCCAATAAACAATGACAGTTGGTTAAATGAAAGAGTACATTTTCTTTCTCGTTTATCTCTGAGGTATCATTTTTCTATTAAGGGAAGAAAAAGAGGACACAAATGAGATATGTGTTTCTTCCTAACTGGAAGGATTTCTTTCTACGCAAATGTTCCTTTTTGTTTGGCAATCCTTTATATTTATCAAATGGAGAAACAATTTGCAATGGATACCGTTGATTGGTCATTTTCAGATGCTAAGAAACGGATTCAACAATTTGCCACCCAAACAATTGCCTCACGGGTCACATCTACATTACAATCAGCATTCAGTGTTGTTTGAGGAATCTTTTACCCCTACGTCAGTTGCAGAGGAAATTCTTATCCCAAAATCACATATGATGAATTGAGGATGACTTTATGTAGAATGTATGGATTTAAGGAACTCCCTGTTCTCCAAGGAAAAGTATAGACTACTTAGAGTAATAAAGAGTCTGAAAGAGGAGAGGTAGCCCTCGCCCAGTCCAGCAACCAGCTAAATGACTCAATGGCTAGAGTATTAGGTAAATTGCATTGACTGTATGCCAGCACATGCAAAATTTTGTACCTTCCACTGTAGTGGCTATGACTATTATTGTCGAATCACATGCCAAAATAATTACTTTTCCAACTGCAAATCATGCTTTTTCTTAGTTACTTTTTTGCATTCAAGTTTTAGGAATAACGTTTTTTATTACTCTATCTCTGTATCCATTGTATCATTTATGTTATAAAAGCTATGATCATTACGTATTATTACGATTTTATGGTGCTACGATATCTCAGTTAAGCCAATACCCATGTGAACAAAGAAATACAAAACGAACCTAAAAACAGGTAACTCAACCCTATATCTGAAAAGACATATTTAATGAAACCCAGCCAAACAAACATTTTTATGAACCACCTCATATACAGATAATAAACTTAAATACTTCTCCATTTTGTAACAAATTCTCTTTTTTGCCAATTTGGACGCATCTATGCATTTGCAGAACACAGGAGACTGCTGAGCTCTGAGAGAATGTGTGTAGGCTAATAAGATCAAGGGCACTGCTTTCCTTCTTGTGTACATGAAAATGTTTTATTATTTCACTTCTAATTACAAACATGTCATGTCAGTGTTTTCAATCTATTTTCTATTTATGCTCACTAATTCTTCTACAAAATCTTGCAATCAAAGAACAAAGCAGAAACACAAGGGTTTAACAGTGAAAAAAAGAAAATGAAAAACATAAAACCATATTTCACACTAGACAAGCCCTTTGCTTCTCTTTCCTAACAAAGACAAGAAAGTAAATTGTTTAGAATATCGTTTAAAACAATAGCAAACTCTCTTTACTATGCTTTATTTTTTATTTTATTTAAAATAAAATAAAGACAGTATTTTGTAGCTTAATTTTTGGTATTGTATGTTATGTATATTAAATAATATATTATGTATTTATTTTTATCATACATAGAAAAGTCCTTTTCAAATATGATTTTATCGTTCTTCTTGTAACGACATCTATTCATATTATTTCCTTTTAAGGAGGAAAATGCTAAAAGTAGAGTATATGAAAAAATATGCATAGAAAACAAAAATATACTTTAAGAGATGGAAACAAAATATAAATAAGTCAATGAAGACAAATAAAAATAAATTAAAATAACTTGTAATCCGCACATTTTTTTCAATTTTTTCTTCTTCTCATTTATCCTCACCTAACATCACTCACGTCACCTGTATTTCTCTTTAAAATTTCAGGTTATAATACAGAGAAATTAAAGTTTATGCAAAAAGAAGTACTATGCACACGAATTGTTTTATTTTTTTTAGAAAAAGCTTATATTGGTGGAGTAATAAATATTTAATGTATTTTCTTAAATTTTGATGTTAGATAATACTCTAATATGGTTAACTTTTGTTCAGATTAAATAGAAAGAATCTTAAAATAAACTTTTGATTGTAGTAAACTATAATAGGCTAATTCGAATGCACTTTTAAGAAATTGTTCAACAATCATTTTGTTGGAAAGAATTCTCCACGAAAGAAGAAAACCCTATCCCTAGCTATATGCTTGGCCGAAGATAACGCAACTTCCCCCAAAATTAGCAAAAATACATCACTTTACTCTGATCAGAGAATACAAATATCACGGTTGAGACTTACTACTGCAAACTTCAAACCCCACGTTCAAGTTAGAAATAGAGAGTAACCTAAATTTTGTAAGCAGCTAATAGATCTACTCGTAGATATTCAACCATAAAAATCTAAAATAAATAGTTTACTAAAAGGGGAAACAAAAGAAATAGGTAACCATGGGGATTCTGTGGTGAGAAATCAGAATCTCAATCTTCGTTTCCCAAGGTAGCATTTCACTTCCTATACATAAGAAAAAGGTTACATTCAAATTCAAACATGGTTTTCTCCATGCTTGTTTCTTTTCACAAGTTTAAAACATCCTTTCTCAAACCTCTCTATCGTTTCCATTAACGTTATATTAATTGATAAAACATTCAAAATCATCTATATCAACTACTTCCACGTGCTTCGTTTGTATTCTTTTGTTATGATCACGATCAACCTTGTTTGCAACTGCACCATGAAACCATCCCCTAAGATCCTAATTGGTCACAAGAATTCATCGTTTCTTGCAAGATGTCACCATACTCTGATCATGTCTATGTCCAATAACTCAACCGCTTGTGACCTCAATCTTCATCTCAAGACCATGCAGTGCCCTTTTCACGTGCGGGAATTTGGACGCATAATGCATGGAAGTCAACAAGTTTTCGGGCTGCTCTCTTCGAGTTTTGGCCAATCAAGTTCCATCGGTTTAAGCACAACAAGAACCACAAAACGGGGTGTGTCTGCCATTGCCGGGATAGACTTCAAATTCAAGTCTCGTGACTTCTCAAGCTCCGTGGAGACATGTGAGAACATTAATGGTAAAATGGTTTACCTAAAGGATGGCATGAATGTGAAGCCAACAGCGGAGGAAAGGGTTGACAATGACGAGGATAGTGTTGGAGGAGAGGAAGTGTCTGGTTTAGAAGCTGATGAGAAAAATAACAAGAGTGAGAATGAACAAGAGGGTGAGAAGGTAGAGGAGGAGGAGACAGAAGTGGAGAAAGAGGCATGGAGTTTATTGCAAGAGGCACTCGTGACATACTGTGATAACCCTGTGGGGACGGTGGCAGCGAATGATTCGGATGATCAACAACCTTTGAATTATGATCAGGTTTTTATAAGGGATTTTATCCCTTCGGCTCTTGCTTTCTTGCTCAAGGGAGAAAAGGAGATTGTCAAGAACTTTCTCCTTTACACCTTGCAACTCCAGGTAATATATATACATGCAGTTTATCAAGGGTTTTCGTTAAAAGTAATGCATAACACAGTATAAAATTGTTTGTTACTTTTGGTGCCAAAAGTTGCCGTGAGAAAAAAAAATAAACAGACCTGGATGAAGAGGAAACACATTTTTTAGCCAAAACTACCGATATAGGTAAATTTTGAGGAAATTAGTCAAATGGATAATTCATGCTTTACAGCAAACTTTACGTCTTTTTACAGAAGTCTTGCATTCCAGCATGACTTCTGTTTAACTTGAAGAAAACTATTTAGAAAAACAGGAGGAATTAGTGATATTTTTTTTTTAATTAAGAGACCACTTAAGAGAGAATATGTATAAAATGGGTGGTTTGTTCTTAATTAAGCCCGCCGTAAATAAATGTGATACTGTTGTTTGTCATCATGTCATGATTGATTTCTCTTTATTGATGTTTAATACGCTGCATTCTTCTCCCTATTCAATTGCAAGAGTTGGGAGAAAACAGTGGACTGCCATAGCCCAGGGCAGGGCCTGATGCCTGCTAGTTTCAAAGTTAAAACTATGAAAGTTGACGGAAAAAGTGAAGAAGTTTTAGATCCTGATTTTGGGGAATCAGCTATAGGTCGTGTTGCTCCTGTAGATTCAGGTTAGATTTTTCTGTTCTTTGCGATGTGCCTGTTGCAAAAGGGTAATTCTTTGGGAGATTGATTGTACGAGCATTTTATAAAACAGCATTTCTCAGAATATTATTTGAGTAACATCACAAAATCACTTGTTTCTTTGTTTGGTTTCCTGGTAGGATTGTGGTGGATCATCCTGCTGCAGGCTTATGGGAAGATTACTGGGGACTGCAGCTTGCAAGAAAGGTTGGATGTTCAAACAGGCCTAAAAATGATCCTTAATCTGTGCTTAACGGATGGCTTTGATATGTTTCCTTCTCTGTTAGTAACCGATGGATCTTGCATGATAGACAGGAGGATGGGTATTCATGGCCACCCCCTTGAGATTCAGGTGAGTGAAAATAAGCAACGTTTGCATTCTCGTGTTCTATATTAGGTGTGGTAAGGATTTGGAAATCTCGAATTTTTGTTTCAGCTGCGATAGTCCTAGTCTGTTATAGCTACTCCTACTTTTGTTATATAATCAACATTAATGTATCGGGGGTTGAACTTGAGATGAGAAACTCTGGATTCAGATTTCTGTCTCTACTCTTAGAATCTCTGATTTTGGTTGAACTTGTGGTAAGTTTTTGATTTGCAGGCCTTGTTTTACTCAGCTCTTCGCTCGGCCCGTGATATGGTTGCTTCAGATGAAAATTCCAAGAATCTGGTTGGAGAAATTAACAACAGACTCAGTGCACTATCATTTCACATTAGAGAATACTATTGGTTGGATGTGCAAAAGATGAATGAGATATACAGGTACAAAACAGAAGAGTACTCATTGGATGCCACAAACAAGTTCAACATCTATCCAGATCAAATCCCTTTGTGGCTAATTGATTGGGTTCCAACCAACGGAGGATATCTTTTAGGGAATCTGCAGCCAGCTCATATGGATTTCAGGTTTTTCATGCTTGGAAATCTTTGGTCAATCGTTTCCTCTTTGGGCACCCCAGGGCAGAATGATGCTATTTTGAATCTGATAGAAGCAAATTGGAAGGATCTAGTGGGGGAAATGCCTCTTAAGATATGTTATCCTGCCTTGGAGCATCATGAATGGCGAATAATTACAGGCTCTGACCCCAAGAACACGTATAAAATTTTCCCTTCATATTTCTTTCAGTTGTTTAGCAGGCCTGAGTTCTTTCTTTTCTCTTTTCGGATAAAAGAAAGTACATTAAAGAATGCATAGTGTTTGTATTATTGTCTCTGTGGTGTACATCTCAAGTCTTAACTAAAAACACCATGCTTAACTTGTGCAGCCCTTGGTCATATCATAATGGTGGGTCCTGGCCAACCCTTCTGTGGCAGGTAAATTTCTTTCCGTATTGAAAACAAGTTTGTTTTAATCAAGGAAAGTTGAGAAAAAGTTGTTGTTCATCTTCACAACTAAACTTTGCTTCAATGTTGATGTGTTTCCTAATCCATGTTGTCTTCAGTTCACACTTGCATGCATGAAAATGAATAGAACTGAACTGGCAGAAAAAGCAGTTGCTTTGGCTGAGAAAAGGCTGCCCCGTGATTCTTGGCCAGAATATTATGACACACCCAATGCAAGATTTATTGGCAAACAAGCCCGGCTTTATCAAACTTGGACTTTAGCTGGGTTCCTTGCATCTAAGATGCTTTTGAAGAATCCTAATTTGGCTTCCTTGTTATGGTGGGATGAGGATTTTGAGATCCTTGAGAATTGTATTTGTTTGCTTCACAAGAGTGGCAGAGTCAAATCCTCTCGTGTCCCTGACAAATCTCAGATTCTCGTGTGATGAGAGGCCTTTTATACAATAAAAGGTCTAGGGTATGGTATGAGTTTTATAGGAATATGATTAATATGGCTTTCATTTTATGAGAGATGGAGACTCTCACGCATCTGTACATATGCAAACATATACATACTGAATTTTCTTTTATTAACATGTGTTCCTCATTTCAAAGATACGAAACTTTGCCAGTTATGTCAACTGATCTTTACAATGTAAAAGGGTGTTCCCCAGTATCCTTTCAACGGTTACGACTAATTCGCAATTTGTATTGAACGGCTTTCCTGTATTAATCATCTTTTTAGGTTTGCGTGGTACAACTTATTACCTTTAATCGATTTGGGACTGAAGAGAGGGAATCTAAATGCGATTACTATAGGTAGTAAACTCTCCCAGAATGATATCAAACAAGTGGAATTCAACCTTTAGCAGCTAATACATTTTCAATACATAATGTACATCCCAACCACACAACACATGTAAGCAAATGATGGAAACAAAAGCATGAAAACATTAGAAACCTGCCGAGTAGCCAAAGAAAAGGCATCACTTATGTTAAATTAATAAATAAAATTGGTCACCTCTTATTTGCTATCTACTACATGTTAAAAGTATAACCTGTAGAAAATGATCTCGATAGCAGACGCTGTGTAAAACTAAATCTCGGAACTTCACAGAAGTCCTCTTCTTCTCTTGTAGTCACTGATAGTTAATGTAAGTGCATGCCTACTCCCATCATTCTCAGAAACCCGGCACCCAACTGTTTCTTCTATTTTTTGTTTCCTTGACAGAAATCCATTTTTGAGTCCCTGTGGTCCACCAAAATTCTTGAGTTCAGCCAAAGAGATAGGCAAGTCGAAATCATGCAGCATGTATGATTCTGTTCCACCATCCACAGGAGCATTGGTATCAATCAACTTCCCTTCAATAGCAGCTGCTTGCAATGCTAATTCAGTGACTTCAACACCAATCTTTGTTGTAACAGCTCTTTCTTCTTTCTCTTCCCCCTTACTAACTTCACCATCCTTTTCTCCTTTATCTTCATTCTTTTCAGTATCTTTACCGTAGTAATTCCTCGACCTTGTCCACCTCCTCGAAAAGGGATCATAGCCTTCCTCACCAGCTTTCAAATTGGCATTCAACTGTTTATGCTCAGACAAGTTCTTGAAGTTCTCAACCTTGTTCTTCCTGTTCATCTCAGCCAGCCTCAAAGCCTTGGCATCATTCTCCCGGGATTTACGAGATGCTTCCAAATCCGCGAGCTTTCTCAAGATCCTATCCATCTCTGCTTCATCATTCTTACACTTTGCAACCTCCAACAGATTCTTCAAACGATCCTTCTCCACTGCAATGTTCAGTGGCCTAGATGGGGCTGATTTTTTCTCCTCTAGCATCTGCTTCACAGTAGCGGCTGAATAAACATAAGCGCTTGTTCTTCTTATGGCCTCCTTCTTCTCCAATACACTCATCTTACTCGGCATTTGGCTGCAAGTTCTTTCAACTTCTCTAACCCACTGTCTGAACTCTCTCTCCAAGGGTGCAGAATCTGAAACTACAGCCACCTGAAACTTTTTCGCAGAGTTCTCACTTCCCCACACACAGACTAGATACTTGTGAGTGACTCTATTCTCTACCTTGTAATGCTTATTTGGGTCACCTCCATCAACTCTCTGCACTGTGCAGAGCCTGTAAACAGGTCCCCTTTCTGACTTTCCTATGCCAATTCTCACAAAACATCCAACAATTAACTCCTCAAAAAATGGTTCATTCAACCACTTCACGAGCTTTGACCTCCTAATGGTGATTTCCCTTATGTTCTCGAAAGTTGGCATCCTTGATTCATGAATGTTCTTGTCATCATCACTGTCACCCAATCCACCATCATCAGACGAGTCTCTTTCACTGTCAGACCGAATAACACTCTCACTCTGACTAGAGCTACTTGGACTTGCCGTGACCCCAGGTTTCTGCTTGCTATTTGAGCCTGATCCTGAAGCCTTTCCCAATTTATCACGAGGGTCTAAGATTTGTTGCTTCATCCTTTTCGCGCGCAATTCACTTAGAACATCTCCCTTGGAAGCCGTCTTCTCAGCATTTCTAGCCGAGGAACGAACCTTAGCAGATGATGGATGATAAGATGAATTTGCTGCAGAACCAGTCTTTGCACTTGCATTTTTGTTTTCCCTCTTCGATCTCATTTTCTCTTTGAATTCCTTTTCACATTTTTTGGTTGCTCTATCAGACAAAATCATCTCCCTTTCGAGTTCTGTCATATTTGCGAGCTTCTGTTTGTCGTCTTCGTTCTTGTAGAGATCACTTCCAACATCAGATTCTTCACTGCTGCCACCATCTCTATCAGGAACACCATCCTCCAAGTCACCCCCACCATGCTCATTACGATTACTATTGTTACTACTTCTTCTGCTGACGTCTAATCTCTTCTTCAGTGGAACATGGGATGAATACCTCTGTGGTTTCTTGTTTGCACCCTCATCAGAGTATTCTTCTCTAGAATGACTTCCACCATCGGAGAATGCCGCACCACCCTCACGTTTTGATTTCGAGTTCCGAGACTTGTGCTGCTTTCTGACCGGAGAACTCGTCCTTCCAGCTGCCTCAAGAAGCATGTTTTCCAAGTCTGCCATCCTCTCTTCTGTGTTGATATGTATGCAGTCTTGAGTTATATGAGTCAGACCCCAAAAACCACTACAACCCACGTAAATGGAAATTTTACGATAAGATCATATGCAGTAGTTAACAGACTTATCAAGAACTTCGATTGACTCATCTTAATAGTTCACAATATGTAATGCAGTTCAAAGTGACAAAATCAAAATAATAATAATAATAATAAGTCAGAAAAGATAACACCTGATGAGAGGCAATCGTGCGAGGGAACAACAAAACGAGGAATATGATTCCAGTAAGAAGTGGTTCTGTTTGTAGAAATTACGTAATTCAGCGAGAGTTTGAGAGGTCCTCCGGGGATTACTGTGTGCCTTTTGCTGTATTTTAGTCCTCTACTCCTATATATGTATCACTTGGGTATATGATGCTTGACTGATTCAATATAAACAATTTTGTTATATCACTATTATCTATTAAAAATACGTACTTAATATATTTTTATTTAAATTAATTTTTAGGAAATTTTTTAATCTTAGGAATATCTTTTATATATATTGTAAATATTTAATATTTTTTCAAATTTTAGTTTATATATAAAATACAAAAATAAAATTAATAACAAATTTCTCTATATAACATATCTCTTTATATTTTAAAAACAAGTACAAATTTCATCTAAAATCATTAGTTTGCTTGAACAATTGACTTAGACTATTGTGATAAAAATAGCAACAATAATATAATATAAAAAATAGTCACTATATATATATATATATATATATATATATATATATATATATATATATATATATATATATATATGTTTTTACTATACCGATGTAGAAAAATACAGGTAAGAGTACGAGTGACAATGGGGGCAACGCAAGAATAAAATTTATTATCTCATACTTATTTTTGAAAAAAAAAAATCATCTACATCTATATATTCATACTTAATATAGGTGTAACATTTTTGTTTTACTATTAATATAAAAAAAATTGTTTCACTATACTAATGTAAAAAATTGCAACTGTGAGTATACTCGTTCCTGTTATCACTGTCACTTAATTAATTTTTATAAAAAAATCAAGCCAAAAGAAAATTAATATTATCAAATATTTCAATATTAAAATGACTATGACTGTTTGTTGAATATCAAATATTTAGAAAAACAATTATAATTATGTATATTTTAAATGAAGATAACAAATAAAATTTCATCAAAACTAAAATATTTGTTAATTTTACAAACGTTAATGAATGTCTTTATACTTTCTTTTTCTAAATTCTAATAAAATTCTCTTTTATACATTAATAAAGAATTATTGCACACCACGAAATTATATAAAGAATAACTATTCTTAACAATGACATAAAATTATTATATTATAATAAATAAATTGTCTTTATACAATTACAATAATAGTTATAACATAGAGTTAAAAAATAAAAATAATTATTCATCAAAACAGTAATCTACGTGCTAAAGATGAATCATAAATGAATATTAAAAAAAAAATTAAAATAATCATACGTGTATCTTAGAAATAATTTGATACATTATTTAACAAAAAATCACACAAAAAAAAAGAGTAAATATATAATAAAGAACATGAAAAGAGAAAAAAACATTAAATCTAAAATAAGCTTTTCACCTATCAATCTAGTCGAAATATTGAAAGATAATAAAAATTATCTTAGTAAAACAAAAATTTTGAAACAAAAGTTAAGGATAAAAAGAAATAAAGAAGATAAGTTGTTTTATACTACTTACTAAATAAAGAATTTATGTGATTTAATAAATTGAAATTAAAAATTAAATACTTTTATCTAAAAAAAATAAAATATTAAGAAAAATATATTCAAATATAAAACATAAAAATTATTTGATTTACTATAATTGATAATATAACTATGATAAAATAGAAAATACTTTTGTTATGTATGTAGATCTGGTAGATATAAAATAAGTGAAATAATTATATAGAAAATAAATTCGTAATAAAAAATGATTAAAAAAATAAAATTAAGATTATATATATATATATATATATATATATATATATATATATATAATATCATTTGTATTTTAATAATTTAAATGAGATGAAATGAATTTTAAAAATACGATGAAAAAGTCATATGTAAACATTCATTTTGTATTCAATTTAAAGAATGAAAGATTACTCGTAATAATATTCATATCTAATACTAAAGAAAAATTTAAAAAAATATATAGATGGCCAAATTATCTTTTATTTGCCCAAATAAAAGTATTATCTCACAAATCCACGTTAATTAGTTAGATATATTTTATACTATGATAGTAATGCAATATTGGTCCACATGTGGATAAAGTTAACATGCAAGCGTAAGGATTGTCCCTTTTTTTTTAAATTATATTTTTTTTTGTCATATATTTTTCATGTTAGTTATTTTAAACTCAACGACTACATTATTGGTAGTTTGTATAAATGCATTGAAATTAAATGTTGAGATACACGTGTTAACGTTAAGTTGTCAAGCTTTAAAATGAATCTATCTGTGCCACGTGCTTTCACCCATTAAATTGGGTTTCCCTGGAAAATTCATACCAAACATCAATGAAATTAGAACATTAACAAAACCAACAATGTTATATAGCTATAAATAAAACTTAGAGTAGGTTATGGTATCTAAATTTAGAGTAAATTTCTTCCTATGATACATTATTATAGAATATTGTTTCTTATAAAAAAGACTATGATCTTACAAATATTAACAAAAACATGGCAGCATATATGCATTTAATATTTCTTGCTCTATTACAATTAAATTCATTTGAACCATGATTTGAGAAGAAAAAAAATAAATAAGGTGAAATTATCTTAATTAAGAAAAAGAGGATGTGATCGGAAATGAACGAGGTTACTTGATAAGTTTTATATTTAAGATAAATTTTGGTTTTTATATTGAAAAACATCATAATATTTAACAATTTTTTTTAATAATTTTTTGATAATAAAACATGTGTCATTATTTTATTGATCTGTTTAAATTTATTTTTAAAAATATTTAAAACGAATTAATCACAAATTATATTATAAAAAATTATAAAAAAGATAATTGTTAAAAGAAATTACAAATTTATTGTCCACACCCATTTCTTTTTTGGTAATTGTAAAGTTATTATAATTTTTATTTAAAATTTAATCCACTAGTTATGCAAGGAATGGAATATTTAATGTTTAACCAATGTCAACTCTTTCCAAAAGTTAGAAACAAATTTAATCTAAATTGAAATAAACTAAATTAGAATTTCAAATCAAATTGATAAACAACTCATAAGGTCGCTTCAATATTACCAAAACAAATAAATAAATATAATACTTTTATTCAAATTACTTTAGGCAAATATATTTAATTCCACCTATAATTTTATTCTTTTAAAATACATTTCAAAATTCAATTTCCTCCTTTTATTTAATGACTTATTACCAAATATAAATAAAATATTCAATTAATTTTTATCATTTAAAACATTTCAAAATTCAGTTTCTTTCTGTTTTTCTTTTTATTTATTTATTTAAGGACTTATTACTAAATCTAAATAAAGTATTCAATTAATTTGTATTATTTAAAATTAATACGATACATAATTAATTTATAACAAAAAAATTAAAACTATTGATATGCAATATATGTTGTTGGATCAACTGGTAGCTAGACAATCAACTTTTCAATAAGTAAAACAGTTATATTAGATTGAACTATTAAAAGTACATTAGTGTTACAGTCAACCTTTCAATTAACATATTTATTCATAAAACCATTTTGATTAATCATTTAATTGTGATTAGTCATCTTTAAATTATAATTAGACCAACAGTAATAAAAAATTAAAAGTTCAAGATAATAGCAAGAAATATTCCTCCTGTCGATTTTGAAAATAGAAATAAACAACATGTTAAAATGATTTTGAAAATAGGAATAAACATGTTAAAAAAAGACGATTCATAAATAATCAATAAAACATATATTAATAAATTAATAAAATTTTAATTAATTATTAATAATTTATTAATAATGTAATAAATTCCTTTTTCATATTGACTAATAAAGTACAATATTAAACAAAATAATTAACATGAAATGAATTTATTAAAATAAGCCCTTTATAGTTACTAGTTATTAACCAAAGTAACCGGATGGTATAACTTTATCCATTCGAAGTTCAAACCGATAAGGTTTGCAAGAGCCCTGAAATCTTAGTTTTCAAATACGTTTCAAAATTGCTTTAATATTCCTTAAATGCGTGGTATAGTTATTTGATATTCCCTTTCCTCCCTTCTTATTTATAAGTGAGAAATAGTCAACTTTAAATAAATATCATTAATATATATTTTGCAAACAAACATTAATTTTTATATAAATAAAACGAATTTAATACATGACAAGACATATGTCATGAGAAATTGGCTATTTGAATACTTGAAAGATTAGTCACCATTTAAAAAAAAAATAGTTAAAAAAAAGTAAATAATGAAGGATGGGTGTTACAGTGGCCCGCAATGTACGGTTACACTTTTTCATTGTTCCGGTATGGTGCTCACGTTCTTTTTATGACTCTTACTTCCTAAGAGTAAAAAACCACACTTTATCTTATCCCACATGCCTTTCATCACCTAACAGTTTCGTTGGTTCACATTTTACACCATTTCATAAATCAAAATATTACTATAAACTTTTTCTTTATTTTTCAATTTCCTTAACCGATTCTTGATGAAAACAAAGTGACCTAAGATTTCCTTTTCATGTCATAATTTCAGTAGGTTAGGCAGAAGTAAATTAATGCCTGTCAATATCCCACCGCGTCAAATATAAGCTAAAACTATTCGCTGTCAAAACAAAATTCCACATGTCAAATACCAAAAAACTAAAAGATTGATTTCATCATAATAAGACCAAATCGAGAGGAGCTATAATTGCCTAAAAAAGCAGTATCATATTAATTTCATCATAATAATAACATTAATAATAAAAAGATTGACATAAATAAAACTTAATTTGACAGTAAATATCATTCTCGATTCATTCACCGTAACCACCAAGACAGAAGCTTGTTGAGAATGAATCAGACCTCTTTCACTTGCACAGCCGCAGCTGGCTCCTCCACGCGCTTACTCGCCTGAGCCTGCTCCTCAATCTCGAAGGCGGAGACAGGAAAAGACCGAAATAGCCCAGCGGGGGTTTTGAAGGTGATTTTGCCGGTGGGAGGGTCATCGACGTAGATGTCACTGAGCGTGATCCAGAGCAAGAGCTCCTTCGTCTTCACACCGGTGAGCTTGGAGATCTTTCCCTTTTCTACATGAGCAGTGACCTCCGGCGCGTAGGACACAAGTTTACCGATTTTTTCGAACTTGTGAGTGTAACTCTTCTTCTGTTTGAGCCAGACGAAACCGGTTTCTCGGTCGTAACCGCACTCTTCTATGTCTTTGAGGGGCAAGAGACCATTGGGGAGAGCGATTTCCTTGAGTAGCTCTTTGGACTTCACCTGGCAGATTTCGTCGCCGTGGTACACCTCCGATCTGCTCTTGACATCCTCTGCTACCAGAGCCATGGTGAGGACGGTGATGATGATTGCTTTATGCTCTTTTAGGTTATCCAAGTCAGAGAAAGAGGAAGTGTTCTTCACCTGTTGAGAAAGGAGAGAGTCTCTTCTCTCATATATAGCTCTCCACCTCTCACTTTAACCTTTCATCTCCCCAAAATTTCAATCTCTGCCCCTCTCTCACTTTAATGCCTCATTTAATAGTGATTCAGGAACACTAACTAATTTTATTAAAATAACATTAATTTTATTAAAAAGATAAAAATTAATTAATTTAGCAACAACTTATGTGTCATTGCAATTTAAGAATATCAACAAATGTAATTCTTTTATAAAATATTAAAACTAGACACTCCAACAACATATAAAAATCTGTTTTTCTATTTTAACGTTATTTTTTACCTTTTTCCAAATTTTAATCATATCGTGTGGTTTTAAGATTTGATCGGTTTCCTTTCTAGAAAATATATCGATCAGTAAAACTCTTTCCCTTTCAGTCTAAAAAATATCACTGTATTTAAAATTTAGAGAAAAATGAAAAACATAACAGAAATATGCTGTCTTTCTTCATTGATATCTTACCGTTACATAAAAAAGATAAATTACTTTTATATATTTTTTAATAGAGATTAATTTCAGTTCATTGAAAAAGAACAAACAAATAATCACATCCTAAATAAAGATATAGTACTGGATTATAGTGGTATACTGTGATAAACTTCTCAGTTAATCAATATAAGCACTGTATTTGTTGGTGAAGAAGAAGATGGGGAGTAGGTGGTGGTGTCAGTCGCCGCAGTGCCACCACAAAGTTTCCTTGCGACATCTGTTTCAAAGATTAAATATTTGTTGTTAAAAAATAAATATGTTATGTAAACTAACAAACATTGTTTCCTTGTAGTTGAAGGCCGTCAGACATTTTTTTGTTATCAGCAACATGGGATCAGGAAACCTAGAGATTGTTGCCAATGAATGACCATGTTTTGTTTTGAAGCCTAAGAATTTTTATAAATCAGAAAAGCACGAACATTGTTAATGGTGAAATCCGTATATTGAAAGAAAGTTTCAGGCATATTAGCAGGAATTTAAAACACTTAAGATAATTGTTTCCTAATAGCATGGTTTATCTTTTTCCTGCATTTGTAAAAGACTCCTCTTAGGATGTTTCTGATTATGTATACTTTGACCTATTTAGAGGATATTTTATTGTTTAATACCAATACGAATCCGTGATAAAAGGGTTAATAATAATATAAGACGAGGTACCACTCGATTACTCACAATAGCTTTATACTCATTGTTGAGTGTCTAAATGAAAAATAAAGTAAAGAGAATTCAATATATAAGAACGATATTTGCAAACAATATTGGATGATGTTTTGAGAGTTTTAAAGAGTAACGTATTCAAAGAAACGCATAAATACATAACTTACTAAATCAACAAAAATATACAGTTAACTTCAAAAGATAATTTAATTTTGTATATAATCAATCAAAACTGACCAGGGCTATTTTTCGGACACCAATATATAAGTTTAAATTATGCATGCACGAAAAATTGAGCAAGAAGATGGCGAAACCGTTTTCTACTTTTCTTCCATGCTTGTTTTTAATTATAAGAGTAGTTGGCATGGTGGTCGGTTGTATGTTATGATTAAGGAGAAAGTGTTGGATTGTTAAGTTTAATTAAGCTTGCTAGGTAGAGGTAGGGAAGAGAATTAATTAAGATTTTGTTATGTAATTGTTGGTGATTGGTACGGTTGAAAATTTATGGCATAATAAAGAGGTTGAGAGAGATAAGGCTGTGAATGGTTTTGGAAAAAATGTAGTTGGGAAGGTCACCGGTTTAAGTTTGATGAGAGGCTGCCGCACCCACGCAACCTCAACTTAATCGCTTTCACCGACGTCTTCAACAACAACTTTCCTTATTCTCTTTTTTATCTTTCCAACCAACACACGTAAATAAATTAACTATATATTGCTTCTATTAAATTCTAAACCAATTATTATAACCTTTTCTTGCTGTACAAAATAGACTGATTAACCGTAATAAAGGACTGTTTAGATTATTAACCGACCTTCTCTCTTCTTCTGCATGTTTTGGGCTTCATCTAATGCTCACTCATTTTGGACCACACCCACTTCAATACTTAACAAATCACTAACTAAATTAATCGTCAATCATTTTTCGCACTAACAAATAGGTGCAGAAAAATATCCCAAATCCACATTCATGATAATGTGAACCCACCACATCCAATTAATTAATATCCAAAATCTTCTAAATCTGAACAAGACAAGTTTAAACTTTCTAAACAAATGGCAACAAAAATATATTATCAACACTGGATGACATAAATGAAATTCAACCATCACCTTATGTTGCCACATACAAATAGAATAACAGCGCTTTGATAGAAATGTGTCAACATTGTTAATAAATCTAATGTTTTCACATACACCTCACGTCATGTTTTTGCTTTTTACATTTTATATTTACTTAAAACAAAATTAGGGGTTAGTTATTAAAAATTATTTAATTTGGTAATTCTATTTCTAAATCATTTCTAATTTAAGATTTAGTCAATATTATTATCCTTCCTTTTAATGTAATTATGTTAGTATAATAGACAACATTTTAAATATTCACTATTTCTATTACTTGCTTTAGTCGGGCATGATGTTAGATACTAAAAGCATAATATATATATAGTAATTGTTTTTTCACGAATAAAATGTAGCTAAACCTTATATTTCCGTATTAAAAAGCCATATTAGAGAAAAAATAGTTTTTTGTTTACACTAGTCATATTAAAACTTATAATTTCTTAGATATTATTTAAATTTCCCCTATCCATCTTAGTGAATCTAAAAGTAAGAAAGGTATTAAATAATGCCGTCTTATTTCTTCGGCTTATATTCTATTTCGTTTCATTTTGAACGATGAAAAAGGCTAATAGAAATTTTGAACTACAGAAAACAAAAGAGATTCTGGTTTGTTTTTATTTATTGATTATAGTAACATATTATACAGACTAGATATTATAACAACTGTTTTATTTGAGTTTCTTAATCTAATCTAATACTATCTAGTTAACTAGTTAGATTTCAATTATAATGTTTTTAGCTGAATTAAGAAAGTGATAAAACACAATGCCAGACCTATTCTACAACTGTGTTTTCTCAGCGCATGTTATACGATGATGACGACGATGAAGTGTTAGGTTGATCAACTCCGAGTGAAAAATCAATCTAGCTAACGCTCGTATTCGTATCTTCCAACTAATTCTCTGCTCGAAAGAAATCCGAAATGCACAGAGCTCTCTTATGAATGTCATTGTTCTCATGAAGTTGCAATGTTTCAACCTTGTCCAATCCTCCACATTCCTCAAGCCTTTGAGCAAAAACATTGCCTTTCTCATCCTTGTCAGCATTTCCAACTGCCAAAATGATCACCAGGCACCCCAGACAAATTCCCAAAAGCTTTGGTTCTGGACAGGTCAAGAGTTCACATAGTGCCTCAATACAACCCTCAGCCGCAAGGAACCTACCATAATAATGTTCATCATAGCAGTCAAAATTATTAGATGGTAAAAAATATAAAAATGGCTTTATGAAAAATGAACTGATCCTTATAATAATATGCACAAGAGCAGAGATTTTGCAGCACCAAAAACAGCATAATGACGTCAGGTATTGTCTTTATACCTGATATTGTCTTCAGATCCTATACAAGTGACATTGTAGATCGCGCAGGCAGCCTCCTTCTTCACCTCAAACTCAGCATTATGGACAATTTTAACAAGAGCAGGAATAATGTTGGCATCGATCACAGCCTGCACAAATAATATAATAACCATTTTTTCAGAGGTTTGTTTCACTATTTTTTATGTAAACACATTTCCATAATCCTCATGATGACTTGTTATCTATAAATACATAAAACAGAATCACTTTCTCTCCTCCACTCTCAGGTAGGCGTATTCCTAAACGGATATCTAATGTCTATCACATTCATCTAGAAAAATAATATGGACTCAGTGATCCATTAGCCTTTCTTACCTGTACTTGAGCTCCAGTCCAAGATGTGATAACTGCGATTGTCCAACTAGCTTCTTTAAATATGGTTTTTGTGTATTCACGCGTAAGGAGTTGGCGAAGACACGGGAGCAATTGATTATCGATCAGAAACTGAAAATAAATGACTCTTTTTTTTTTTTAGTAGCAACGGAATTAGAAAACACAAGATGAAAAGTTGAAGGAACCATAAAAAGGATATTTTCTCAGTATTTAAATGACTATAAGTAATTAGGCTCTGCACACTGATACCTCGCCCCCACAGTATAACAATTATGTGAAACATATCCTTTCTACCTGTGTATGAGCCTCACCAGCAGCAGCAATATTTCCTAAAGCCTCAAGTGCAGGTAGAATAACTCTATCTGATGGGTACCTGCTAAATGAAATTTAAATGTTTTTTTTTTCTAGGAAATGAATAGACACACAAAAGGGAAGAGAGGATATATAAAAGCACGTACTGAAGAAGTTGCACAAGTTTTGGGCAAACTCCTAATTCAATAATAGCTTGAACATT
>NC_028353.1:8883997-8947998 GCF_000741045.1 Vigna radiata var. radiata
CCATAGGACCTTCCGAAAGGTAATTTAAAGTCCAGCATGTATCTGTTAAAACATCTTCATCGGTCTCATGGAGGAGTCGCTGAAGAGCAGGTAAGGCAATCTGTACCTGACAAGGATCAAGCCATTTCTCACTAACATACTACTAATATACAACAGTATGCATCTACCATAAAAATGAATGTAAACAATAATAGTAGTTATATTTAACTATTTATACAAGATATTACACAATTCTCAGACAAACAACGGAACTGGATTCAGTGGTAAAGTTTGCATGCTTACACTCATATGATCACTATATTTGTAAGCATGAAGAGTACACCAATCAAATTTTAAATGTGTTCCGGTTTACTTAAATAAACCAAGAATCATCCTATTTCCATGTTACATGACATTTTCAAGTTATTGAATGTGTACTCAATGCATGAAATTCAAATAAATCTCTGAAGTGAATTTTACCTGTTCAAAATCTACTGGAGGCTTTCCACGGAGCAAAACAGATAAACACCACGTAGTAGCTCTTACTATATTCAATGATGAATGTGGTTCCAACTGACATAATAATGCAATGAGAGCACCATGGCTAAGAATAAGATCCCTAAAGTCTGGGCAGCCATTAGCAATGCCTCCTAAAATCAATATTGCCTGTACAAGACATGGGAACCAAACTCAGATTTTCTTTTTCCTCTTGCGTACAAATAATCAAGACAAAACAAATAACAGTAGTTATAAATACTTTAAGAAAACGGTTATTTTGAAAAAAAAAAAAACTTAAAAACTACAATATGTTTTAAAGAGATAATAAAACTGAGTTATAAACACAAGAAATTGAAGACTTTTAAAAGCAAACAGAAGATTTGACCTCTTCTTTTGCAGCATCGTGGGTCCTAGAGAAAAAATTGATCAAGAGAGGAACAGCGCCAATTTCAACGACAGCACTTTTGTGTTGGAATGATGTGGAAACATAATCGGATATAGCCCACAGAACTTCTATCTGTACAGCACATGGAACCATGGAATGGAACAGTAACTATGGCGTGAGCGAGGTCAAAACTGAAAATCTTAACAAGAGAGGAGAAATGCAATGCTTGCATAAGTATACCTGCAAATAGGGTGCATCGTCCCTTGATAATAACTTGAGAAAGTGAGGGAGAATACCATTTTTAACGAGCTCATCAACTGGAAGGGCTCGTTCTGAACACAAACATCCCCAATGAATAAATGCTATAAAATTAGCATTATATGATAATGAAATATGAATTGATATATACCACCAAGTGTTACAAAAGTTTTTAAGTGAGCATATGTGTCCGATTGTTTGTCAGGGTATTGATCACATACACGTTTCCCTATCTCAGGAATAGCATCCAGCAGCTAATCGTTGATTCAAAGCCAGAAAGAAAGTTAAAAAAATTATTGTGGAAGAACTAATTAAATAAAATACCTCATAAAAAATTGTTGTAGAAGATAAAAGATGTTGTACCTTACCGAAGATGCGTTCTTCTCGTTTCTTGCGAAGAGCGGTTTGACGTTTGATTTTTCTGATGCCAACGAGGTCCTTTTCCCTCATTCTCCTACTTTCTTCTGCATCAATTCCAGTCTTATAAATCTTTCTCCTTGTATTCGAAGGAGAACCAGAACTCGAACTGGGTCGCAGAGACATTCTTGATCAGTCTTGCTTTTTCTTTCCTCCAAGAAACTAACTGAGGAAGCCGTGTGTCTGCGTGAGTTCAACCCAACTGAAAACTGTAAACTGGAAACAGAATAACCTTCTTCTTCTTTATTCAAACCAACACTAAGGCGCGCCAATACCTACCTACCTGTCTTTCGATTAAATTATGATTTTTGTAAATAAGTATTATTATTTTTATTAGATCTTAATTTTAATGATATTATAAAAATTGAATTATGATAAAAGAAGTGAGACACCCACATTAATTAATTATTTATTTATTTACATGCTCTCTTGTTTCTTTCCACCCTCAGAACATCTTTCATTTCTCATTTTTATGCATTATTAGAAATCCAATTATAAAATAGAAATTATGAAATTTTATATGGAACTTTTAAACTTTCAACTTCAAATTCTCATTTAAAAATAAAGGTTTCTATTGTATTTGAAGTAAAGTACTATTTACATATCTTCTTTAGGGAATTTTTCACTTGTATTACAATTATAATAATATATTAATAATTTTATTCATATATAACTATTTATTTCTTTGTTTTATATTAAGTTTTATTTAAGGATATCACTTGTATGTTTTTATGTGAAAAAATATAGTTGAGTCACAATATATTTTTAAAATTTTAATATATTACAATTTTTTTTCTTCTAAAATAATTGTTAATCTTCTTTACAATTCATTTTGTTTAAGTTTTAGTCTAATTAATATGTTAATTATTAAATGAAATAAGGAAAGTATACTTAATTAAATATATAAAATAAATTATTATCTATTTAAAATTACAAAGATTTAAATGTTACTTAAATAGATATATAGTAAAAGGTATAAAATAAGTGAAATTTTCTCAAACATAAATAAAATATTTGAGTATCTACATTCATCTAGATTCTTAATTCATGACTTGAGAAAATTAATTTTCTAACATGCATAACATGCTGGAAAATTTAATTTTTTTTAAGGTGATAACATTATAAACAAGTATAAATGTAAATTATGGGAGAGAATATTAGTTTCATTAAATACACAAGCCTGAAAAAATAGAATATCATGAATAAGATTTAGGAGACTAACTAGTTATTAGTTTACTTATGTTAACGAGTTGTCGGTACAAAACATTCTCTCATTCCAAACCCCTCTCCTCCCAAAATGTCTTCCTTCGAAAGTTTTCAGATTTCTTATGATGGGTCTTATGGACCAAACTTGTTTATTTGTTTTTTCAGTGCATATGTGTATATATGTGTACAAGCATTCCCTCTATCAATTAAGGGCTTAACATAACATATTGTATGATTATCTTAAACTTTAAGCAATATTTCCCTTTTTATTATATATATAATATGTAAATTTATCACTTTTATTTTCTTAAGGATCGACAAATCACAACAAAAAAAAGTTTAGGAAGATGTGTCATCTTTTCTTTCTTTCTCCACATTATATAATCTCATTCATTGGTGACACTTTTGAGAATATGAAAAAAAAAAAACGTGATCTCTGTGTATTTAACCGGAGAAACTTGATACAAAGAAAAAGAAAGCAATTAAACCTTAATAAATCCATTGTTTTCACATACACCTCACATTATGTTGTTGCTTTCTACATTTTATATTTACTAAAACAAAATTAGGGGTTAGTTATTAAATATTATTTAGTTTGGTAATTATATTTCTAAAACATTTAATCTTCCCTCTAATTTAAGATTTAGTCAATACTATCCTTCCATTTAATGTAATTATGTTGGTGTAATAGACAACACTTTAAATACTGACCGTTTCTATTACTTGCTTTAGTGTAGCATGATGTTAAAGACTAAAATCATAATAGATCGAATACGTTATTTTAATTTCAAAACTGAAATATATATATATATATTAGAGAATCAAGAAAGTGATAAAACATAATGAAAGACATATTCTACTAAAGAAATGATATTTTGTCATACAGAAAATTTTTAATTCAATTTGACACTAATTTTTTTACTTTTTTATTCATCTTTTTGTTTTAAAAGTAGAAAAAAAATATTTTTTTTTATGACATTTTACTCTTGTAAGTGTTGTATGAGTGAAAAATCAAGCAGGCTGAAGCTCATATTGGAATCTTCCAACTCATTCTGTGCTCGAAAGCAATCCGAAATCCACAGAGCTCTGGTATGAATGTCATTGTTCTCATGAAGGTGCAATGTTTCAATATTGTCCAATCCTCCACATTCCTCAACCCTTTGAGCAAAAACATTGCCTTTCTCATCCTTGTTAGCTTCTCCAAATGCCAAAATGTTCACCAGTCCCTCCAGACAAACTCTCACCAGCTTTGGATCTGGACAGGTCAAGAGTTCACATAGTGCCTCAATGCAACCCTCAGCCGCAAGGACCCTACCATAATAATAATGTTCATCTCACAGCAGTCAAAATTATTACAAAATCTCAAAGAGAATGATGTCAGGTATTGTCTTTATACCTTATATTCTCATCAGATCCTTTAGAAGTGACATTGAAGATCGCGCAGACAGCCTCCTTCTTCACCTCAAACTCAGCATTACGGACAACTTTAACAAGAGCAGGAATAATGTTGGCATCGATCACAGCCTGCACAAATAATATGATAACCATTTTTTCAAAGGTTTGTTTCACTATATTTTATGTAAACACATTTCCATAATCCTCGTGATGCTTTTTTATCTATAAATACATAAAACATAATCACTTTCTCTAATGTCTATCACATTCATCCTCCTTAAACTCTTCTATCAACCTTCTTCACTGGACATCGATTCTTTCTAGAAAAATAACATGGACTCAGTGATCCATTAGCCTTTCTTACCTGTACTTGAGCTTGAGTCCAAGATGTGATAACTGCGATTGTCCAACTAGCTTCTTTAAATAAGTTTTTTGTGTATTCACGCGTAAAGAGTTGACGAAGACACGGGAGCAATTGGTTATCGATCACAAACTGAAAATAAATGACTTTTTTTTTAGTAGCAACGGACTTAGAACACACAAGATGAAAAGTTGAATGGACCATAAGAAATGATAACAATTATGTGAAACATATTCTTTCTACCTGTGTATGAGCCTCACCAGCAGCAGCAATATTTCCTAAAGCCCCAAGTGCAGGTACAATAACTTCATCTGATGGAAACCTGCTAAATGAAATTTAAATGTTTTTTTTTTCTAGGAAATGAGTATACACACAAAAGGGAAGAGAGGATGTATAAAAGCACGTACTGAAGAAGTTGCACAAGTTTTGGGCAAACTCCTAATTCAATAATAGCTTGAACATTGTCCATAGGACCTTCCGAAAGGTAATTTAAAGTCCAGCATGTATCTGTTAAAACATCTTCATCGGTCTCATGGAGGAGTCGCTGAAGAGCAGGTAAGACAATCTTTACCTGACAAGGATCAAGCCATTTCTCACTAACATACTACTAATCATACTATTAATATACAACAGTATGCATGTTACCATAAAGATGAATGTAAACATTAATAGTAGTTATATTTTAACTATTTATACAAGATATTACACAATTTTCAACTAACAACGGAACTGGATTCAGTGGTAAAGTTTGCATGCTTACACTCATATATGTGTAACCCTGAAGAGTACACCAATCATCCTATTTCTATATTACATGACATTTTCAAATTATTGAATGTGTCAATGCATGAAATTCAAATAAATTTGAGTGAGATTTTACCAGTTCAAAATCTACTGGAGGTATTCCACGGAGCAAAACAGATAAAGTAAACGTAGCAGCCTTTATTATATGCAATGGTGAATGTGGTTGCAACTGACATAGTAATGGCATGACAGCACCATGGCTAAGAATAGGATCCCTAAATTCTGGGGAGTCACCAACAATGTTTCCTAAAATCCATATTGCCTGTCCAAGACATGGGAAACCAAACTATATTATTATTATTATTTTCCTTTTGGGTACAAATAATCAAGACAAAGCAAATAAAAAGTATTTATAAATACTATAAGAAAACGGTTATTTTGAAAAAAAAAATCTTAAAAACTGCAATATGTTTTAAAGAGATAATAAAACTGAGTTATAAACATAAGAAATTGAAGACTTTAAAAAGCAAACAGAAGATCTGACCTCTTCTCTTATATCATCATGGCTACTAGAGACAAGATTGACCAAGAAAGGAACAACACCAACTTCAACCACAGCACTTTTGTGTTGGTATGATGTGAAAACAAAATCGGATATAACCCACAGAACTTGTACCTGCACAGCACATGGAACCATGGAATGGAACAATAACTATGGCGTGAGTGAGGTCAAAACTGAAAATCTCAACAAGAAAATGGAAATGCAATGCTGCATAAGTATACCTGCAAATTAGGTTCATCGTCCCTTGATAATAACTCCACAAAGCGAGGGAGGATACCATGCTTAACGAGGTCATCAAGTGGAGGGGCCGGGTCTGAACACAGACATCCTCAATGAATAAATGGTATAAAATTAGCATGATATGATAATGAAAAATGAATTGATATATACCACCAATTGTTAAAATAGTTCTTAAGTAAGCAGTTGCCTCCAATTGTCTCTGAGGATACTCATCACATATACGTTTCACTATCTCAGGAACAGCATCCAGTAGCTAAGGATTAATTCAAAGTCAGAAAAAAAAAATTAAAAAAATTATTGTAGAAGAACTAATTAAATAAAAGAGGTCGTAAAGATACCGTATCAAAGGTACGTTCTTCTGGTTCTTCTCGTTTCTTGAGAAGAGTGGTTTGGCGTTTGATTTTTCTGATGCTGACAAGGTCTTTTTCCCTCCTTCTCCGACTCTCTTCTGCGTCAATTCCACCCTTATACATTTTTCTCCTTGTCTTCGAAGGAGAACCAGAGCTCGAACTGGGTCGCAGAGACATTCTTGATCAGTCTTGCTTTTTCTTTCCTCCAAGAAACTAACTGAGGAAGCCGTGTGTCTGTGTGAGTTCAACCCAACTGAAAACTGTAAACTGGAAACAGAATAGCCTTCTTCTTCTTTATTTAAACCAACACTAAGGCGCGCCAATACCTACCTGTCTTTCTATTAAATTATGATTTTTTTAAATAGGTATTATTATTTTTATTAGATCTTAATTTAAATGATATTATAAAAAATGAATTATGATAAAAGAAGTGAGACACCCACATTCTTTAATTATTTATTTATTTATTTACATGCTCTCTTGTTTCTTTCCACTCTCAGAACATCTTTCATTTCTCATCTTTTATGCATTATTAGAAATCCAATTATAAAATAGAAATTATGAAATTTTATAAGGAACTTTTAAACTTTCAACTTCAAATTCTCATTTAAAAATAAAGGTTTCTATTGTATTTGAACAAAAAGGTTTTAAAACTTTATATTTCCTTGTTAACTGTTTTATCTTATTAAACTTGTGATATTTCATTAATAATATTTTTAATTATTTAATTGAGATGTTACATTAAAATAAGAATGTTTAGAAAAGTCTGTCATCTTCTTTTTCTTTTTTTCATGTTATATAATATCATTCATTTGAGACACCTTTGAGTTATATAAATACAAAATAAATTTTATACTCATTTAATATTTATTATTTTATTTTTTAATATATATTTTCTCTTTATATTTACAAAATTTCATTTTTTAATAACTTAATTATTCTTATAAGTGGATTATCGAGTAATAGGGTACTTGATGTAAAAAAAAAAAAAAAAACATTTTAATTTAATTATCCAAATTATCCAACAATTGAAAAATAAAATCAAGAAAATCAGATTTTTGTAGACATTATATAATATGTTAATCTGATCTTATAAATTAAAATTGAATTACACTTAAAAAATTATAGTAAAATAAAAACTTCTTATAAAGAATACATAATCTTCATAACTACTTAAATCATTTTATGCACTATCCTAATATCGATATAGCTATATTAAAATAATATATGCTATATTAAAATAATATATACATATTAAGATATTCAACTTTAAAATGTAACTGCAATGTTTTTTAGATATATTTTCTGTTATATAATGTTTATCTTACTAATTTTATCTAATATACTTCTAATCACATTTTACTTTTTAATGTTATAAAATCTAATTTAGATATAAAATTCTAGAAAACAATTGATTTTCAACACTAAAGAATTGAGGGAAAAAATTAAATTAATTATTAAAAAGAAAGATTTATTAGCTATATTAGTTTCAAAACTCTTGTTCCATATCAAATAAGAAACTACTTATATATAAAACAAAATTGGATATAAGTAGTTTCAAAATTGATTTATCTATATATTAAAAGTAATTTTCTAACAAAAAAGCTCACTTTAAATCATAAAGAAAATAATTATATTTTTCCTCCTAATTTTTATTTATGTATTTAGTCACATTTAGGAACAAAAATAAAATTGTGTTCTTTTTATTAATTTGAGTAACTGAGAGAAATGTAAAATTTATGTAAATTATTTATTTATGGTTTTTTTGTTCTAACTTGATTTTCATTATTTAAAATAATGTATGAAAAAAAGGTGTTTAGACTTCTCATTACGAATTTTATAATGAGAGTCTATCTACGACCAAAAGAAAATGTATTTTAATAATTTGTTATATTATTTAATTGATTTAGTTTTTTTATTTGATTACATGAATCCAATTAATATTATGATTATGATAAAGAAGTTTGTCTATCCTCACTTTCTAAATCAAACAAAAAGATTTATCATTCAAGAAAAAGCAATCAATTTTCTTTGTTCGGTAAATGCAATTTCTTTGTATATTCTATAGACTGTATCTTTTCTTTGTATAGAAAAAAAAAAAAGGTAAAACTAAGTCATGTAAAACTGAAAAAAATATGAAAAATGTTGGTGAGTAGCATCCCCGGGACTCTAATCCGAATCTGGCTCATTCTCATTCCAGATTCTTTCACAAAGCCTCCAAGCTACTTTTGTAATATCCCTGTTTCCACTTGCTAACACATTATGAATCTTTTCATATACTCCCTCACATTCCTTGACCTTGGCAACAAAAACATTGTCTTCACTCTGGTCATCTTTTCCCATCTTCAAAAAGTTCTCCAGCGCCTCCAAACACATTAACACAAGTTTTAGGTCTGGACTAGGCAAGAGTTCACATAGTCCCTTAATGCAACCTTGATCAGCCAGGTACCTACAATTTATACTCAGATTATCATACAACTTTTTCATGTAAACCAAAATTATTATCAAGGAAAAACCATACCTAACATTCTCCTTAGTTCCTTTGCCAGACACATTGCCAATCACCCACGCTGCTGACTTCTTCACCTCAAAGTCGGCAATATAAAGAAGCTCAACAAGAAAAGGAACAACGTTGGCATCAACAACAGCCTGCAACAGAAATAATAACAACAATTTTTCAAAGGTCTCACTATCCCGTAAATTCTCATGAAGATTTCTCATATCTTATCTCCTAATCAAAATAAAGAATGGAAAAAGAGCTTTCCTTACCTGTATTTGAGATGGAGTCCCACCACTGATATTTGTGATTACCCAACAAATTTCTCTAAAGATTCTTCTTTTGTATTCCTTCATAAGAAGTTGGTGAAGAGACGGGAGCACTCTGCTATCAAGTACAACCTGAAAATGCATACAACAATATGTTAATAATATATATTGATATTTAAAAAATAAAAGAAATTTAATTAAAATGTTAATATTTTAAATTGTACATGCTTTAGAAGAATCAGAAATAAATTGTACATGGTTCTTTTTACCTGTGTCTGAACATCATCACCGGCAGCAATATTTCCTAGAGCCTGAAGCGCAGGTAAAGTAACTTTACCTGATGGATGACTTCCAAAACGAAACTTAATCATCCCAAACTGTCCAACAATAAAAAATAATGGTGTACTGACATGATGCATCAAATTAAGTTGTAAAGAGCTGAGTAACATACTGCAGAAGCTCCACAAGTTTTGGGCAAACTCCTAGTTCAAGAACAGCTTGAACACTGTTATATGGGCCTTCCACAATGTAACAGAGAGCCCAACATGTATTTTTTACAACTTCTTCATCGTCGAAGTGGACTAGTAGCTGAAGGACCGGTAATGCAGGTCTTACCTAACAGAGATCAAGCCCATTTCTCAATAACACAATACTGAAAACATAAGTCTGCATAACATGGAGAAGAGAGGATAGAAAATGAATATACAAATCAACTGTGTTTCTATTTATGCAGGATCAGCACATGGCACCCAGTCAGTTTGCTTTTGAAACCATTGAATAAGCATGCTTTTACAGAGATTAATCATGGATATTCATCTCATGCTTCCAAATTATTAAATGTGTAATCAGTCTCAAGCAATATCTTAAGAAATGTTTCCAACCTCTTCTAAATCAACTGAAGGCTTTCCACGGAGAAGATTAGATAAACACCAGGATGCCTGCCTCAACATGGACAATCTTGAATCTGGTTCCAGCTGAGATAATAAAGGCAAGAGAGCACCATGGATAAGAATAAGATCCCTATTGTTTACGGAATCACCGGCGATGTTCCCTAAAGCCCCTACTGTCTGTTCAAGAAAGGGAAACCAAACTCGATTAAGTAGAAAACTATCTTAATTTTTTTCCTTTGGGGTGTGGGGACACAAAATAACAAGAGAAATTGAAGAGTTTAATAGTCAATCAGAAGACATGACCTGTTCTCTGATATCATCATCGGTACAACTGAGAAGATTCACCAAAGGAGGAATGACATCATGCTCTACTAGAACTGCTGTGAATTGAGATGCTCCCGAAGCAAGATTAGTTAGAACACAGATAGACTCTAACTGCAGAATAAGAAGAATGATAATAATTGTGTGAGTGAATGAGAAAGTAAAAAGATTTGGAAAATCCAATGTCTACATTTGTACCTGCAACCGAGGTGTATCTTCCCTTGACAAGAACTCCACAAAGCGAGGGACAACACCCGCCGTAACGATTTCTTCAATTGGAGGGTTCTCTTAATTAACATAAAGAAACTCAGAATGTTAAAATTGTTTCATCAAGATTAAGAACTTATGATACAAGAAATATGAATTGAAAGCTCACCAAGCTCTAGCAGACTTCCGAAGTTCATGGTTGCCGCCAACTCCTCGTCAGTGTTCTCAGACCATAGTTTCTGTGCATTTTCAGGAATATCTTCCAAGAACTAATGAAAAAAAGATTGAAAGGGTGTTGATGAAAGGAGGAAGAAATTGAAAGAAAGTTGCGAGTGAAGGTAGGAACCTTGTCACGGGACTGGGTGGTATGAGCCTCTCTTCGTTTCTTGAGAAGATATTCTTCGCGTTTGACCTTTCTGATGCCGGTGATTTCATCTTCTCTCTTTTTCTTACCCTTGTCTCCGTCAGGTATATTCTTATAGGTTTTCTTTCTTGCAGGAGAACCAACACCAGTAGGAGAATGTGAACCAGTAGCAGTACCAGAACCTGAACCCATAGCAGAACCAGAACCAGATCGCAGAGACATTTTCCACTTCTTAATTCTTCTTTCTTTCCTTCACAACAATGAAAATGAAAATGAAAGTGAAAACTGAAAACTGAAACTTGAATCGCCTCTATTTATTCAAACCATAACTTGGGCGCGCGCAACTACCTCGTTCGTCTTTTTGCACAAGGAATTAAATTAAAGACGGTCAAAATAAATAAATTTAATACCTAAGAAATAAAATAAACAGAAAACTAATATTTTTTAAAATATTTTCAAAACCCTTATGTAAGCTTGGTCGATTATAACCCTCATTTTTAAATATGACAACTAATACAAAATTAAAAGGAAATGAAATATTGTATCATTCTTGTGATGATTCATGGTACCAATGATTCAAAGTCAATAAACACTTAGATTAAGCGAATAGATTTTAAAATTAAAGTTTTAATTGATAATTTGTGATAAATTTCAATAACACTTACAAGTCAAACACAAAGTAATGTTAAAAATGATCTCCTCTATATCTTTTAGTAGTTAATCCACATGAGAGGTGAATAGGCTAGAACCAGAGGTGTAGGTAGCATTTGGCACAACATTACTATAAAGGTTATTTATTCAACATTATAGATGAGCTAGGAGTGTCAAAAATCTTTTATTGATCATATTTCTTTTCATATAAGCATATTCTAAATTATTTTCTATATGAGCTATTTTTGGTAAATAAAAGTTTTATTAAGTGTCAAACATCTTACATCATAATTAATAAAGTTGTCACACGAAATTACTTACAAAATAAAAGTATAGATGCAAAATAAAAACGGTTACCTATTTATTATTGAGTAATAATATCATAATACACTTTTACATTCATTTGACACATGATACGTGAATAAAATGGTCTAAAAAGTGTAAAATTTTGTAATTTTTCAAGAAAAAAGAGATTATTCAGTTGTAAGATAGTTACACATATAGAAAATGTGTTACTCCGAGAAATCACATTTGTATATCATAGTGCAAAAGATTAAATTTTTTCAATTTAAATTAAAAATGAATAACAAGTATAATATTATTTATAGAAATGCAAAATATATGCCACAAAAAATTTTAAAATAACTAAAATTATATGTAGGTGTCAATTCTTTAAAGAATAGAAACATATAATGATACAGTGACATTTTAAAAATGTTATATTCATATAACTAGGCATAGGTTTTAATTTAACCAATAATAGAAGTCATGTTCATTTGCATAAATTTTTATAACTTGTGAAAGGTTTTATTGCATAGCACTATTGCATTTTTTTCCTCTGTCATTACAACTTTACATTTTTCTCATTATAGATTTCATTAAGAATCATTTTTATCTTCATTGTCATTTATTTTTTTTCTCGTTTTTAGTTTATCTCTTTCTTTAATTTTCTTCTTCTTCTTTCTTTTAAAGATGTTTTTTTTTTCTCATTTAGTATTGTCATTGCATTTTGATGGTCATTGTCATCTTTTTGTGTTGGAATGTCACAATGCTACAAGTTTGTGTTAGTCTTGATCTACTATGTTTAAAATGTCCTATCACTATTGTTGTCTTAATTATTAATTTAGGTTTGTGTGATTCATCTTAGTCTCTACTGTTTTTGTTCTCGTTATCGTTGTTTATTTTCGATCTTATTCTCATTTGACATAAACCTTTTATTTTTATTTGAAATAAGTATACCCTAAAATTTGAGAACCCAAAATAATGTATACATCATTTATAAACTTATCTGCCTATAATATTAAATATATATTTGTAATCATTTTACTTAAATATCGTTTTCTCTTCGTTTAAATGTGATTTTCTCCTTTTTTTTTTTTTTTCATTTTTGTCCTTCGATTTGCTTTCCTTTCTAACTATTCTTTATTAATGAAAGTTATTAGAAATATATAAAGAGAAGAATGTGCTTAGAATTGCATTATTTCTATGATGTTATATTTTGTTTGAATATTGTTGAAGAAGTCCCTAGCAATATGAAGTCCACCATTATGTAGGCTCTCAACTTCAGCGACCCGGAACTTAGGTTTCAGAACCTAAATTAGAATCTCTTCTTCATTTCCCTAAAAAAAAGAAAAGCTCCACTTTCAGAAATCATTTTAAAAGATAATGAGAGTAGTAAAAATTAATTTGATTGCAATTTTAGTTTCTTATTATTTTCGTCTTCGTAACTTTGGTTTTAAAATTTGTATTTCTTTTAATTATTCGTATTATTTTTTGTTGGCTAAATACGGAAAGAGCTAAAATGGATTACCACCCATCTCGACTCAATCCTTTTAAATTTTTAATCAACCGTGGTTTTTGTAGTTTTTTTTTTAAAAAACTATAAATACGAGACAATGAAATTGAGGAAAAAGGCTTGCCGGGTGTAACTTTTTTATAGTTAAAAAATAACAACAATTATAGGACTTGTTATTAATACAAATTGACAGTGTTTTGGTATATTTTTAAAATTGAAATTGGACTTAATTAATGAGGATTAAACATTAAGGGATTAAAGCTATGTAAAAAAAGTACGGAAAAGAATTACATAATAAAGCTCAAATCACTAAAATTTCCGAAAAAACAAATTACAAATCGAAATGGGGAATTTTACAAAATATAGAAGTTAAAATTACACATTAGTTAGTTTTATTTTATTTATTTATCAAATTATCTGCTTTTGTTTATATTTGAGTCTGAAATATTGTTTCGTTCTTACACATTAGATGATAGTATGTGGGTAGGACTTTAATTAACGGAAAATAAGTTTTATTGCTCAAGATTGTTTGAAATAATAAATGCATATATTATGTTTATATTATATGAATATAGAAAGATTTTATTGTATTTAAACAGAAATAAATACATAATTTAAGATAAATATAAAAAGTAATATAATAAATATTAAATTAAGATAATAACCTATAATAAGGTATAAATAAGGACTACGAACTTTCTTTAGAAAAAAGAAGCATATCATTTGTAGAGTGTGATTAAAGAGTAGTTATGCAGATTTTAGGCAATTTTGGAAAGATGAGAAAGAAGAGATTGTCCAGCACCAAATAAATGAAGCTTCATTCCACTTTTTTTTTTTTTTTTTATAATTTTGATACTAAATTTTGTAAGAAAATAAAGGGAAAAAGAGAAGAATCTCTATCACTTCTTCCACATGACTGGGCCTTCCCATTTGTCGTTTTTTCTATCCTTTTTAAAGAGGCCACGTGTACTAATTCACACTTCTGGCCCACTAATCATTTCTTTATTTTCCATTAATTTATTCCTAAGACAACCTTCTTTTATTCTCTCTTTCTTTCTTCTTTTTTCCACTTTTCATCTTTTCTGTTTTATGGTACTGCACTCACTAATTCGTCCTGTTTATTGCTCAAATAATAAGTTATGAAATGAATCACTAATCCTGGATTTATAGATATTTATAAAAAATAAAAATGAAAATTCCGAACCATAAGATTTAAAAAATGTCTCGTTATAGTTTTTAATGGTTCAATCAAGGGTTAGCGTTAAAATAGTTGAGTAAGAAGAATATTTTTCTCGAGAAAATATTTGGAGTTCAAATATGAATTAAGATTTAAACTTTAACGAGTTAAAAAAATGACTTAAGATTTTTAATAAAAAGTTGATTTAATTTGAAAGTAATATATTTTTTTCTCTTTTATATGACTGAATTGTGACTCATTAATAAAGATTTGGATGAGTTGAATAATAAATGGATTGAACTTGAAGATATAAATAAGTGAAGTTTTATTTTAGATTATCTATATCATCTTTAATTAACACCCAACTAATTATGATGTTTTTAGGTCCCAAGGCCCTTGCGCACTTAATAAGCAGTACTTCCCATGTGCACCAAATTTAAGCTGTATAAAACACAAATCCAGAGTTTGGAACAGCTGATGACGTCAGAGAAAATGCTCCAACAACAGACAAACTAGTGGTCTCATTTACCATATCAAGGACTTTAATTAATCCCAATTTTGAAAGGCCATCAAAGAAACATGTACATGATTTTATAGGCAACCATACTGACACGAATTCCATATCACAAGTCATGGTATGAGGTCAAAATGAAGTATAGTTTATGGAATATCTAAGGCAAATAGAATCAATATTGTCCTTGGTATATATTTTTCCCCTTAAGATGGGTCCATAAAGTTTAAGGTGTTGTCAGTGAATATTTTAAAGACAAACTGGTTATAAATACTTATATCCTACTGTATTTTCAAGTGCAGGGGTGTCATATCAACACTCATAAAATAAACAATTATTACATAACCTAAAATATTAACATATTATATTAATAAAATAGTTATGAGGTGGGGTTTTTTCTTTGTTGTTATGTTAAAGAAAGTGTTTTAATATTCGTTATACCTAAAGCTGTTAACCATATATGTGTAGAAATGTTGGTAGAATGAAGAAATGAGAAGAAAAAGATAGGGGACAGAGTTTGTGGCGAGTGTGTGGCCCATCTCCTGATTCTGTGAAGAAAAGGGTTAAATGGAAGCACATGGGTGCATGTGGAATGTGATGGTTAAAGGAAAGGACAAAGAATGTAGTAATTATGTGGAAAGAAGGTGTGGAATTTAGAGAATTGAAAGTTGAAAAATGGAGGAAAGGGTGGTGGGTTAGCCACATGGCATGGGATGTCACTGTGGGAAAAATGAGAGATGTATTGTCAAGGTTGCACGCGTGTCAGGACTCAATAAGTGGAAAAAGGTGTTTAGGCAGAGAGAGAAAGAGAACATTGTCTAGGATCTGACCCATATTTGTCTGTTCCAAGGAGAACAATGTGGATGCAAATACAAAAGGGCAATGACCATTCTAATTCTTCAAAAGCCACGTGAAACCCATTTTCACATACTACTCACTCGCATGCAATGCTATGCAACCCAATCTCATCATCACTCATCTCACGTCTCTCTGTGTGGGACATCCTAATCACATGACATGAATCTCAGGCCACCCGGTTTCAAAACCAAACACTACAAATCTGTCCACATTATTGTGTATGTCTGTAGCAAGAGATTTTTACTAAATTACTCTGAATATGTGTATGAGGAGTAAATGAAGTGAAAAGTGGTTTTAGCTAGGGTGCCCCTCCATTTCCTCTGCTACTGCTACTGCAGACAAGTGTGCAGGTCTTAATTTGTTTCTCGTCAATAATTGAGAACCTGTTAATACTATATCCCAGGCTTCAAAAGATATACCATATCATAGTACTAATACTATATAACAGTATAAGACATGTCTTATTATTCTCGATTATAACTTCCTCAACTGAAATAATAAAAAAATGGAGAAGAGGAATTTAAAGCTGAAAACCAATAAAAACGATATATAAACATATATAATAAACAAAAATAGGAACACTAAAAAACAAAGTAAGTCAACTCAAACGGAGAGGAGCGGGGGGCGAGGGGCCGCCGGCGAGAAGGTCGGCGAGAGCCGTCATGGCTCGCACTTGCATCTCCAAGGCAGAGATATAATCACCGGCTTCTTCTAGAAGCTTCGGGAACGACACCCTCCGACAACCAGGGACTAACCGTCCGAGAGAGCGCGCTTTCTTCTGCAGCGGCGGGGCCGTTCTCCGAATCTCCGGCGTCCTCTTCTTCATCAATCCAGCGCGGGACTTCCTGGCCTTCATGTGGTGCCTCCCCTTCCACCGGCCAAACGGATTTGCGAGAATCGCGCGGCTCCAGCGAGTTCGGCCTTTGGCCGTGGCGGCGAGGGCACGGTCGGCGGCTGCGCGGATATCGCTGGCAGCGGAAGGGCTGCTACGGCGGAGCGCGTGGAGGAGATTGGTGGCGTAGATGCGGTGTTCGGTTTGGGAGGTCCATGGAGAGGGAGCGGAAGCGTGGTGCGGGAGTTTGCGGCGCTTCTTGTGATTGGATTGTTGCGATGACGTAACAGAATGGAGGTTGGGGTGGAAAGACGCCATGAGAAGAGAATGATGGAGAGAAGAGGGATATGATTGGAATTGTTTTTGAAAATAGAGAAGGTGGAAGCGATGATTGACTGATCAGAAATTGCAAGAAATGGAATTCATATTTGAACGAAGAATGAGCGAAGAAGATTATGATATTAAGGTGGGTGGGTGCATGAGAGAGAGAGAATAAAAGAGAATTCACGAGGATCCACGCGTCCTTCTCTTTACTTTTCATTTCTTTTACTTTCTCTAAATTTTGGTTGCGTTTCAGAGTATAATTTGTAATTTCCGTTTTTACCCCTGCTATCTTTCCGTCGGTTTTGAAATTTGCAATGCAGTTCTTAAGTTTTATTTTACAGTTTGATATGTATAATTTTTTGACAAAGTGATGATTGATTTGCCTTTTTCTTTTTAAGAAAATAACATTTTTTGAGTTGTATGGGTTGGAGAAGGAGAAAATGGGGCGAGTAGGTAAAGATTTGAAAGTTTGACCGATAACAAATGAGAGGGAGATAGTGACGTGACGACATGGCATGTTGGATAAGGAAAATTTAGGTATATTTGACTTGACAACTTGCCTCTATAAATTAGGCTTGCTTAAGAAATAGCGGACAAATTGTTAAATTAAAATATGATGTTTAGGTATATTTCACTTCCCATTTTTAGTTGATTAATAAAAATCTAAGCCTTCATTCATTTTCAAAGCTTATATATCTAATCGCCATGAGTCGATTGTTTATTAATTAGTACATGTGAGGTAATTTTTGAAGAGGTGAATTTTCTGTGAAAGTGTACCTTAACTATATAGAAGCATTTTTTACCTCTGGAGGAAGGTTATTTGAATGAATGCCAACATTGATGGTCAGAGGAAATGATGATGCTTTGTTTTGGATAGTTTTACCCTTTCTTTTGTGTTTTGAAATTTCTTATCGGGAGTGTTTCTTACCTTTACCTGCAAGGGTTGGATTTGATGTTCACGCAGCAGCAGCTAAAGAAGTGGCTTTTGAAGGGATTTGTCGATATGGCAATTGAACATTGGAGGAATCGGGCTTGTTTGTTTCTATTGTTGACAATGATTAGAGGAGGGGATGCACACACCCAGATAAAGGAACGCATGCCACTCTTTTACTCAAATTAAACATTGTGTTTTGCTGGGTGAGTTATTATTTAGCAGCAACTTAGAGAGATGAATAAATCTGAAACGAATCTATCCAAATGACATGCAAGACAAGTTTGCCTCCTTGAAAGAGACATGCTTTACTGTCTAATCTCTACACCAAACGTGGTCTCGTACAATGATTTTTTCCTTTAGCTATGAAATAAGCAGAGTATGGTTTCATCAACATCATAATAAGAAATTTGGACCAAAACCCCTTCTGCTGCAAAATCAAACGTTGCATTCACGTTACAGGGTTACATTACATACGTACACGGTAAAACAGAGGGGCTCACGTGTATAAATGTAAAGTAAAAAGAAAACAAAAATCATGCAATTACTCTTAATAAAATACGAGTATGACATCTTCTCATACTTTCTGTCCCATCCTTCCTAAATCTGTATAAATGTATAGATTCTTTGAGGGGATTGGTAAAGGAGAGCGTGGATGGTACCATAATTCTATCTCGCCTCGAAATATTTATGTCAAACTTCTGTGTTTTTAACCTCTTTCTGTGCCTATTACTCCGTGTAATGAAGTTATGAAGTTTTCAAGGTTCCATTTGTTACTTGAAGAAAAAGGACCCCTTTGCTGTTCACGAAATTCAAAGTACATCGAAATTCACACTACTGCCATTCTGTCGTCAATATAAATGTCTTAAGCCTGGATTTGGTTCCTCACCAAATAAAAACCAAAAACTGAATTTTTTTTTTCTAAGATTGACATGCTTTTGGCTGACTCCTAAGTAAAAGCACCAGATAAATTTAAAAAATAGATAAAAAATAAAAAAGATAAATATAAATAAATAGAAAATAAAAGGAATCCTCTCACCACTTTAGCCTTGTTAGATTGGGTACGCGTAAAATGGATCCCATATATCGAATTTTTTTATTTTATTTTTTAACAATTAGTAAAATGTAAATCTTTCATTGTACTTCTTCCATTTCCTTTCCCTTCTCCTTCGTTTTCATTAATTCAAACATAGAAAAGTCTGTATCTAATGTTGTCTTTAGAACAACAAGTCAGGCATTTGCAAGCTTCTAGTTGAGTGAACTACTTTTGAAAGAAATATAGTTTGTTTGCTGGTAACAATGGAAGAGACGAAAATATAGGTTGAGTTTAAATGCCTCACTAACAAAAATTAACAGATTAACTATTAATTTTTTGTTAAAAGAAACACATTTAAAATTGTTTAGCCAACTATTTAGAATGAGATAAAAAAACAACTTTTGTAATATAATTATTTTGTACAAAATTATATTAAGTTTTATTATAAAATTCTTTTCAGAAAAAAAATGTTAATACATAATCATTTTGGTAATATGACACTTCACTAATTAAAGTTCATCGAAAATATATCTACAAAATCACTATTGTGAAGGGTTGACCTTGATAATGTCGCCAAAAGTTATTTGCCATTTATGACACCTACTTCTCTAAGAATACCTAAAGAAGAAAAAGAAATTTTGCATAGGAAAATTATATTTTAATAACGGGGCATTTGAAAGAAATTTTGTACGTCAGGAAAGTTTTATTTTAATATTACGGCACCTGAAAATTAGTGAAAGATAACTTTTTAATAAAAGAAAATTCGGTAATGAGTTAAAGTGAAAAAACAGTATCATATTTTTTTTTTTAAATTAAAACATTGGAATTGTAAATTGGCTTAAGATGTTAGTCCCCAGAAAATGTTTCTAAACACTATTAGCCATCTTTACGAGCATGTGGAAAAATTATTTGATTTTCCAAGCAATTAAGATGATTAATTATATAACATAATTAATTTTATTTACACTGTAGATAATATAATCTATCGCATAAACATGATTAATTATATTATGTAAAATAATTGATGTGTTATGTAACATAAAAATAATTATAAAAAATCATGAAAATAAAAAAAAGTATAATTATATTCACGATAATAATATTCATAATAATAATAATAATAATAATAATATTTAAATAAAGTAAAATTTAATATTGAATAAAAATCAATTTATAACAAAAATGATTATTTCATAAATGCGTCATTTTTATATATTTGTAATCTATCGTATGGATTAAATAAATCCAGTCTCTCTTAATTCAAATTTATATTTTAGTGGAAACAATGACATATACTCTGTTTTTCTAATTTCCTTTTGAATGCCTAAAATGGACCATAGTCGATTGACAAGCTTGGGGTAATAGACATTTGATAACCAGCGGCTGCTTCATTTGGGATTTGGTGAAACTAACACGTATGACCACGTTATCTTTATATTATAATCCAAGTTCTACCAGCTAAGCCTCACCTTTACTCTATAGATTACCTTCGCTACCTATGCAAGGGCCTTACATACTTATTTGAATCAACGAGCTAACAAAAAAATTGTCATTTTTAGCCACCAAAGTTTTTAAGAGCAATGAAGGTTGGAGAGTGAAAAAACGATCCGAACAAATAATTTACACATAACCCATTATTTGTTTTCCTTTCTTTAAGTCAATTTTCGGAAACACACGTAAAGTGTTAAACGTTCAGTATAGGTATGTATGTTTTTTTTACAATAATGTTAGTATGCTCAATTATTGGCCTCCACATTATCATAACATGGATGATGCACGAGTGTCCACTACGTAGACAATCCATCTTTGCTTATCCGCAAAACAACCTTTATAATAATGAATATAATTAATAAGATAAATTATTTAACATGATTACACAATGATTATTGATGACGACATCTTCAGAGAAGCGAGAAAGGTACACAACTTACCTTGCATTTTGTTAGTTATGAACTTATGATCTGTTGTATCGGAAGAAAGATCATGACACTCAAGCATTTGAATACAATTGTCTTTTTACGGTGTCATCGACTCACGGGGCAACTGTCTCCAGTAAGTTGCTGGTTGAAGTTTTGGGTTTTACAAAATGTGCGAGAGTGACGTCTGCTTTGGCAGGGCTAGAAACACCCTCTGGGAAGGGGACCTCAAACAGTAAAGACTGGTACAAACAAACTTCATCTTCCTTGCAATAGTAAACCTGTAAAGAGAGAATGTAATCCCTTTTACGTTTATGCTCGATCAGTTTGTCCACCACCACCACCCGAGGCTATGTGAGGTGGATTTATAATCATTGCAGTTGAATACATAACAAAGCTAAACAAAATTGAGTTAAAAGTCAGTCACTTTTATCGCTTGATGCCATTAAATTAGAATTTCAGGGATGTGAAACTAGAATTTGAAGGCGTGAAGAAAACCATAGTATTTCAGAATCCAACATACTTCTGAGTTCTATAATGAGGCATACCTTGCAATTAATTCTTCCCACTGAAGCAGAGTTAGAGAATCTCTTAAAGTGAAGAGTTGCAGATCCTTCTGGATTAAGGAATCCATCGAGGGGTTCAATATTCACAGCATCTTCAGGTTCAATATCCACGCTGAATTTACTGCGGGCTTCCTGTAATGTAAAATTAGGACAATAGTCAACAAAATATATAATCTCGCTTGTATGCAAAGAATTGAATTACAAGTGTGTTTGAAATAAAGGAGGGTGAGGACCTTTGAGAAATGATACTCGCTTGGTAATGATATTTTAATAGACAAGTTTCCCTCATTTGATGAAATGGCATCAATCGGAATTGGCACTGTGTCGGCTGATGCTCGTCGTCTAAGACGTTTAAAAGATCTTGATTTTGGTTTAGGAGGCTGAATTCCTTTAAGCTCCAAGGTACGGAGTTCAGTTTCATCAGCGTTTAAATCTAGATATCGAATTAAGCTGTTGTTTGTGTCAGCTATAAATAATCTCCCTGAAAACAAAATACAGACAATTTATTTTTTCTAAGATTAAGGTTGATTTAAAGTTAACTCATTTTAGACAAAGTAATTGAATCGAGTGATCAACAAACAGGACTTGTACTATAAAAAGGTAGTGTACGAATTCCATAATCATACATAATGTGATGACAGTTTTGTCCACTTGTTAGGATAAGGCGCACAGGATTCTAAAAGACCAACCCACAAATGTTATAACACCACTGTAGTTCATGTATATAAATAATCAAATGCTAAATTATACAAAATGGTCCAACAGTACGCTAGCTCTAGGTGCATGTTAAACATGTTGAGATCAGGAGAATGAATGCGATCATATTTATTGATAAAACATACAGAACAAAAATGAAATAGTTTATTTATTTGAAGCGAGGTATATTACAATGCTTGAACATTATCGAAGGATTGCTTGTAACTGTCTAGCATACGCATGAATATTTTTATTTATATAAAGAAGAAATATACTGATAACGAACAAAATCAATAAATAGTACAGAAATATGTTAGAATAAACTTAGTTTTGGGTTTAGTAATATTTGGTTTGATTTTGATAGAGATAAAATATAGGTAATTTTGATTTTAAGTTAGTTGATATTCTATTATCAGTTTTTATTATTTGTATTTGGCCTAAAGTCCTATTTACATCTATTTAAAGGTTGTTAAGGTTTAATTGAAAAGTATCCACAATGAATTAAAGAGTAAAATTATTTGTGTGGGTCACGTTCTTTTACAAAATATTTGTCAAGATATTTTCCTATTTTATGTAATAAAATCATATTCTATCTTTAAAATTTCAACTTCAGCTAGAGCACATATACGAGTTAAAGAGATACATTGAGTGATTTTGTAAGCATGTTAATCAGTTCGTTACTGAAGAGCGAAATATGCTTGGAAAGCGTAGCAGTTTCTGAAGAGTGAAAAATGCTCAAAGGCTACACAACTGCTAAAAAGGAAACAATGCTCAGGAGCACAGCGGATTCCAAAGAGCACAGAAAATGCTCAAAGGGTGACAACTTCAAACAAACAAATCTGCTCAAAGGACATGATAGTTATATGAGAGCAAAACACGGCATCTAGCAGAGTGAAAAATTACTTGAAGGGCATGGTTGTGGAAGAGCAAAATTGCTCAGAGGAAGCTAAGGCTGAGAAAAAATTTGCTCATGATCTTCAAACGAACCAAGCTAATGAATATTTTGAGTCATCAGTTATAAGAAAATAAGGTCTAGAGTATGGACACCACCCACTGTTGCGTGCGATACTATTGTTAGTTACCATGGCACTTGGCGTTGAAATTGAGGGCATGGTGGGGCAAGAGATGCGATTCCATGGAGGGGCTAAGTGCGATACATTTTCACACTATGCAACAAAGGAATAAGGAGTAAATGCTTGAGGAACATTAACATTCTCAGAGCCCTGGTGTCTTAGACATACTGACTTGCAACCAATAGGGCTGATCGTAATAAGGACAACTATATGTAGCAATATGACCACACCTCAAGCATAATTGGCACTGTATGTTAGAGTACCAACCACCACGACAACAACCATTGCCGTTGTCATGACCCTGAGTAAAACCTCAAAAACCTTGATTCGAAGGTTCATCTTCAAAGTTTTGCTTAACCTGAAGTTGCAAAGAGGTTGAACTAGATTGTTGTTGCAAAGATGAACTAACGGGCATCATTTTATTGAGTTTGACATTAGCAGAGTCCAAAAGAACTTTCTCGCAAAATTTCTCAACTTGCATCTAATGTGTGGGGATGAGTGCTACAACTTCAATGGGGAACAGTTCAAATTGGTTCTCAATCACGATAAGTGAACAGTAATCCTATGATAGACCTTCAAGAATCACATAAATGTGTTTGTGAGGTGTAATAAGATACCAAGAGAGGCCAACAAATCGGCTAGAGCCTTGATTTGTAGTAGAAATCCTGAAATGATTTTGGTTTCTAGTGTTGTGGATCGCAACTCAGTGCGAAATTAACAAGCTTGAAAGGAACTATTGGAGCCAAGAAAGGATCATTTGATCTTTTTGCTTCCAAGCATTGTATGTAAGATTGATATTTCCTTCACCTTATCACTTTCACAGATAAACCACGGGAATTTTTGAAAAAACAAGAAAATGCAGAAGACTACTTGCTTTGACAATAAGCTCTACTTGTTAGAGCCATAATAATAAGTTTTCGTCATCAATTATTTTTGAAATAGTATGCGAGAAGACAATGGATGCAGAGGAAAGAGGAAAAGGATTAGGAGCCACAGCAGGACCTTCAAGCTCTGGCTGGATTGAGAGAGAAATAAACCAAGTTTTGAGAAACTGAAAAGAGATATTCATTGATTTGAAACAATGACAGCCAGTATTCAAACAGGATACGTAGTTACAACAAATCTAACTGCTTAACTAGAGTTTGTGACAGTGGTTACTGACAGGTATATGCTCATTTCTTTCAAAACGTTCAAGACATTTTGGGCGGTTGGAGAACTAAAAAATTTAATAAATCTTGTCAACATTTTTGTCAAACAAATAAATCATTGTTTGTTTGTTCCCTTAACGATGTTAGTCAGCAGTGCCCTACTTAGCTATTCAAATCACACAGATCGTGCACATTCTCATTCAGTGACTAGTGATTATTAGTGTGTATGTACCTTATAGAGTGAGAGAAGCAAATCTTAAGAACTATCCCACATGAATGATTGATGTCAGAAGTTACTCAAAGTTATGATTTTGAATTCTAATTTTGACAATACATGAATGATCCAATAGTTATAATGTACTTCTCTTACCCGATATACACTTTCACAATATACATTCCATCTTATAGACTCATTCAGAGTAATATGTGAAAGCCCTAAAATCAATGAAGTAGAAGGAAGTAAACAGAGCATACCCTTGTTCCCTTGAACAATTCCTGCCGGTTCAGAGAGCTGCGAGAAAAATGATAAAACATATTACACACACATCTGTTTTATATTGAGAACACAGATACATCTCTTTTTATCTGCAAATAGACTTGTGAGAAGGATGACTGAGAAAAAAGAATCATTCAAATAAGTGAAAATTTCCTATTAAATAATAGATCTACAGAATAAAAAGAACTGGAAACAAGGCTAGGTCAGATTAACAATGTCAAATAGCATAAATTTCTCCACTTTTTACCATTTCTAGGATAGAAAAAGGAAAATAAGAAATCTCTCCAGAAGAAACTCATAATTTGGTTTTGATCTATCCCAGTTCCACAGGACAGGCTTGCAAGGTAAGAATTATCCCCACTTATATAGAATATGGAATTTGGATTTTTCCAAATACACCTCATCATACCCAAATCTATTGAGTTTGGTGGAGAATATACCAAGTAACCTATTAATAGATTTAAGCTGTGATGTACGGTTCATCATATGGCTGCATATCCCTGTCTAGGACGCATCTGACACGGATACGTTTATCTGTAAAGTGTCAGCAATTAAAAATGAAAAAAGTGCTCAGAAGTTAACACTGTTGCTTATTGGTGTAGAGCTAATAATCCTGTTTTTTAATTTGCATTGTCCTTTGGTTTAAACCTTGATCTGAGAAGACTTTATTACCCATGCTGAATAAGGCAACACGTCCCAGGATCCCACTCTACCCGTTTTTCCTAAACTAAGGCTCAGATATAACATTCAACTAATATATATAACAGTGGCAATTTTTCTTATAGTCCTTTTTTTTTTCTTTTCACTCTTATATTTAACTATCATTATTTTTATTTTTATATTATTCAAACATACATAAAATATATCATTTTTATGATTTATTCCATAAAATCATTTGCAGGATTTGGTGTTTGAGTACTGCATAATTAAAAAAACAAGCACTGTGACAAGAAATGTAGATAGAAACAATTCCCACTCGCCATTTAGATAATATTTAAAGAGAATTTTCAATTTTAATATGATTTTTAAAAAAGTTATAATAATATTTATTTTATTTTGTGAACTATATATATGTATATATCTTTAAATGTATCTCAATTAATCGTATCCTATATTTATAAAGATGAGACGAATCGCAGTATTTGATACATGTATCCAATACTCATCGTATCCATCAATCACATGTAGATACCATCTTAAAACTTGGATAGAATCTAAGTCAATCCTACAAAGATTGGCTTATAAGACTAGAGTTTATCCCTACTTATATTTTTTTGAAGGCTCTAATCTTTAGTCAACGAGGAACTTAGGGGTTTCCCCAACAAAGAAAAAACAAAATAACAAAACGAACATAAATCACATCAGTAGAATAATTCCCAGGAAACCTGTTGCACATTTCAAGATAGTGCAAATATCATTTAGTATTATCAAGCAGCATCAATACATTTGTGGTGGTGATCATTAAAAAACTTGAAGAATAAAAGGAAGAGAACATCTGATATTCCAAATCCCATCATTTATACTGCTTCATCAGCTTGAGATCATGCAAACCTATGCACTATAAGCCAACAAAAACTATGCCATTAAATTCATTCTACGTTTGAAACAGTTGGCAATTGCTCACTTACATGTATTAAAATGAAAGAGAAAAAGGAATTAAAGCGGTATGTCTTCAATGGATGATTCACCATTTTATAACAAGAATATAAACTGGAATTTGTACGCCAACTAGGAGATGATTAAGGAAAACAGCATAAAACATTTTACCAACCTGAGCTTTTACAGCCGTTCCATCTTTGAAACCAGCTTTTCCAGTTCCTGCAATGGTGCTAACTCTTTTACTAGTTGGATCCAGCTTCTTGATCTGATAATTTAAAACACATAACAAAAGGGAAAGAAAATAGGCAATTCAGTCAATGAGGATAATGGATCTAAAGTCGGGCCATCCAATTAATTAAATTGTGTCTAAGTGAGGTATTTCATGTATGATTCCAAAGCTCCAAAAGATATGTTTGATGACATAATCTAAGTATCTGACTATTTTTAACATTAAATCATGTATGAGACGTAACTACATATGTAAAAAAATAATAAGCTACCCTCGCAAGATTTCACATAAAAAAGGTTAAAGTATCTCATTAATGTTTAAACCTGTCTGACACCAAATATTGATTCTTAATAGAAACCAGCAGGATGACCAGTCAATCCTTGTCATTACAAGACAATACAGCAAGAATGAGGAGAGAATTGTTGGGAACTTCAGCAATGACAAAAATTGGAAAATGCATGTAAAGACAAAAGGAACATGTAAATTATTCTAAAAATTCATTCTTTTCTTGGTGTGCTTATATTACTCAGTTGTTCGAGGATTCAAATCTAGAAATAACCTTTTTGCATATGCAAGGGTAATCTACATACAACCCTATCCCATACTTTTGCATAGCTAGGAGTCTTTGGTACTGGGATATGTTAGTTAGGTATATAACTGAGTTAGTGTTCTCTATAAGATATATAGCCTGCCAGAGCCATGACAATTCAAAAGTAACTGGGTCTGAGTTGTCTACCTTGTGATTGTAGCTATCTGCGATATAAATTTCACCATCATTTGCACACATAACCCCCAATGGATGTTGAAGAAGTACATCCGAGCCTATTCCATCTTGATCACCAAACTGAAGAGGTTTAAAGATATAGAGTGAGGTTTAGGATACAAGAAGATGAATTTTAAAGAGAAAGGTCATAAATGTATAATATATCAGTAAGTAAAGATGTGTAGCAGTGAGTTCGAAGATTTAATATTTGTATCATTAAACACCAAGCTAATCTACTGCAATTTTTTTCCTTATAAAGAAACTTAATGGGCCAAAATGAAGCACGAAATCTATGTAACTTGTATCAGAAATTATATCAAAGCTACCTTAAACAAATTGTCAGCAAACATTGGGTCACCACCAGCTAACAACTGTGATCCTCCTGTTTTCAGATCCACAACTCGAATTGAACTACTCTCACTATCAGCGATGTAGATCTTGCTTAGATCTTATCATGCAAAATCAAGTGAAACATTTATTATTATGAATGACATTAATGTTAGACCGAATTCAATTAAATTGTTGCCACAGGTTACCTTGAGACAACGAAAGACCAGAAGGTTGTGCAAATGACGTGTTTGTAGAACTACATCAGTCAAAAAATGAGTGTAAGCAAGCAATTATCAGAAGCTTTTCAGAGATGAAAAATCACCACAATACATGGAGTAAACTGAAAAATGTTGAATCAATAAATTGTGAAATAGCAACTTAAGACTAAACATGAGGGAGGCAAAAAGATTTTTTATAAACACCGTAAGTATTAATATAGCACAAAAATATGCAGCGACTGTGAAATAGCAACATTCTGAACGTCATGGTATTCGAATTTCAAATGTTACAACAATAGAATCCTCAGAGGAGGAACTGAAATTACTACTGGCAACAGGAAGGGGGTACCCTTATTTGATGTGATACCTTGATCCATTTAAGTTTCTTTCATAGCCATCACCACTAAATGCTCTGGAAGTTGCCTCTAATAAATTGTGTTCCCAAATCTGATGTTGGCCAGCCATGGCAATATAAATTGTTTCTTCGAATGGATGAAAGCAGACATCCCAAGGGGAATTGAGAACCTGGAAAAGAGGGAAACGGAGGAGTTTATCAGAATGACATTTAATGAAAAGACGATAATTAAAAACAACAATAAGGAGTCTAACTTTGTGGTTCATCTTGGATTCTTAGCTATATATCTTTGCCACTCATCCTCAATACTAAACAATTACGTTACCTGTGTGCCTCCTTTTCCACCTCCAACATAATCAGAGCCCTTGGTCCCATTTCCAGCAAGGGTCCTCACTTTCTCATTAACAAAATCAATTTCCCTTTTAAAACAAAAACAAATGTTAGACCCGACAACACTAAACTATTTAATTGACAATATAGAACAGAAAGTCATAATTGTATTTTTTTTAATCAATAAATTGACCCATTGAACTTACAACAGTTTGACTCGCATTTAACATGAATACAGCACCAAAGTACTTTATCAAATCAAAGAAATATTTTCTTAAACATTCTAAGAATGAAATTATGAGTGGATCAGTCTTGATATTATGAAGCAGGCAAGGCATATAGTCATATATGCAAGAGTCTTTCAGCATTTTTCAGCTGTTTTCTAATATTAAATTACCCTAAAGTGATGACCAGACACTGCCACATATGTCATAAATATGAAAATAAGGCTATTGATTTTTTGAAGCTATCACATACCTCAGAGCATGGTTTTCAGTGTCTGCAACATAAAGGATGTTTTTCTTTGCATTATAAGCAAGGCCCTAGAGAAAAAAAAAAAAAAAAAAAAAAAAAAAAAAAAAAAAAAAAAAAAAAAAAAAACTTTTAACCTATATTGATGAAATACTATAATTAAGCAAGAATTAAATACTCTAGAAGCTCAAAGTATGCTTCTTTATTTTGTACCTGAGGACGGTTAAAAGTAGCATCATCAAAAGAACCGTCATTCAAACCTTCCTCCCCACTGCTCCCGATTTGTACAAGAAAATTCCCATCAAGGTCAGTAACCACCTGAATAAGAAACATGACCACATGACTTGCATAATTAGAAAGAGAAGGTATTAGAGACAATTGGCAGAACTCAGAATAAAGTATGCTAATTTGGGATTCAAAGTTTAATTTGTATTATTTAGGATCGCATTTTCATTATTGATATAATGGGAATGTTAGGTTTAGTAGTTTGGTCATTAGAATTTCATATACTTAGTTTGATTAGGATATCCAAATCATTTCATTCACCTTCATGTTTAATTCTTTATAATTGAATTTCAACAATATTTTGTGTATTGAATAGCGGGGTTCGAGAGTGAAGTTCCAATATACACTAAGAGGAATGGACATCTTTTGTAATTCTTGAGCAATGTATGTGGCGTCTGCATAAGATATTCATGATTCATCTTATATATGAGAAAGATTTCAAAGGTTCTATAAGATATTTTTTGCAACTTCTTAACGAAACTTAGGAATTGACCACAGCAAGGAGTGTCTAGAAACTAGGCAATTACCATCCATATCATGTGGTGTTAAAATATTGGCTGCAAAATAGTTTGTATGAGAAGTAAATCTACTGACTCATCACTAAAATTATGCACAAGTGGTCATGAAGAGGGGAGTTGGGGATAGGTAGTCATAGAGGACTCACTATACGATTATGGTTGCTGTCAGAAATAAAAAGCCTGTTATTAAGGACATCAACTGCTAGCTTTCCTGGAAACTTTAATGGAGAAGTCAACAGGCGTGGATCATTATCTTTCTCCAAACTCAAGGAAATTGGCGTATTGTCCAGCATGTTCTGCTTTCCATAATATAGAAGGGCAGCCTCCACAAAATCATCTAGATCCTTTTCAAAACAGGAATAATGCAACACTTGTTTTAGTAACCATATTGTAAGAAAAATAATAGCTGTAACTACATGTATCAATAAATGTAATTGGGCATTATTAAGAAAAACAAATCAATGGCAATAGCAATACAAATCATTAAAAAAAAAAAAAAGCATTAGGCATATTATAAATTAATCCTGCATGCTTAAGCAAGGTTGGGAGTTGATTGACGCTCAATCTAAATGGGCTAATACTCTTAAAGCACAGTTGCTTAAAAGTGTCACTCCCATCAGATATCACGTTCAATCTTCCTTCAGGGGGCTGGTTTAAAAGGAAGTTTCAGTTCGGTTTAAAATAATGTTACTTGGAATACAACATTGCGGTCAAAAGAAATACAATATATGCATATACATAATTTAAAAAAATACATAAATATACCGGTAATGCAAAAGTAATGAAAGAGACATCCATAACTAATAATAATATTATGTCTAGAAGTTCAAATAACAATAACATCAAATCAAAAACACCACAAATTTCAAGTTCAAAACTTAAAATAACAACAAACCATAAAATAAAAGTCTTAAATTTCTGAGGGTGCGACTCTTCTTCAATCCCAACATAATTGTCTTCAATATTATCCAATGGGCCTTTCCCTCCTCTTGCCCTTTTAAGAAACTCTTGTCAAAAGTTAAGTAATTTTTCAAACTCAGATTCAGAGCTATCATCCAATCCATTCTCAACCCCAATTTGAATCTTCTTTTTACCCCTCCTTGTTGGGGTTGAAGTTGCACTTGGATTTAGCCAGAATTTTCTTTCTTAAAGTTTCATATGGATGAGCTGACATAAGTATTTAACTTTTGGTTAAATGGGAGGTTCTGACTAAATTATCATAGTGATGACATAATATCCAAAAAAAAGTAGAAATGACCTATGACTTAAATTATTCAATAGCCCGTGTATATCATACATGGGATTCTCATATATAATTGAGACACATGAGTTCACTGGACAGCCATACAAGTGCATACTACATCATGGCTCTCACAGTTCCAAACGAAGTTAGTTAAATGGCATCCGTGAAGCAGTCAGTATAAGGGAGACTACATGTGCAGATTATTCTTAAAAAGCTATTTCAAAGAGTTTATTTAAAAAAAAAAAAAAAACTAATTTCCCCTCTTTTTTTCAATAAAAATACGTTTCTTAACTTTTTAAGTGCTCTTCTCTAAATGTATTAGGCTAGGCTTCTGCATTTTAGGAAAAAAGTAAAATAAACAAGTTGAGTCAAACACTTTCTAAATAACTGCATAGAGACAATAAAATACAAAAATAATAATTCAGATCCTTATTTTTCTGAAGTTGAAGGAAGGAAATATTCAGTTCCATACCTACCTAAATGACAGCCTTAAGACACAACTATTACACAAGCAAATAATTAAGGCCTAATAAATCTTAATTCTGCTTCTTACTTCTGCTGCCCACATAAACTTTTCATGCCTGCCAAAAAGACTGCTTCATTTTGCTGTTTATAAAATTACTCAACTACAAAAGCTCTTTATGGCTGTGCAATAGATAGTTACAGGCTCCTAAACAAGACCTTTTGTTCAACAGATAATCTTACCGTCTGTTAATTAGATTGGTGCATGAGTCCAAAATCATCAATCCCATGGATAGACCCATGCACGCAGCTCATTAGTAGGACAAATATCAATATAAATGTTATCACACAGATATCTAGCAGAGTCGCAATTTTCTTTTCAACAATACTAAATCTATAATACTCAGAGTCATGGTTATGGTATTACACAAACTAGTAACAGCAACAAAAAAGTCATACTGTGCACATAATGAGATGTCTGTAATCCTAGAATTATCTTCCATTATCTAAAAATATCACATTAAAATATAAAATTAAATACATGGAGAGGAGAGTAAAGATCATTATCAGTACCTTCCTGTGACCCTCTCCTGCTAGTTGTGCAAGAAGCTTACCATCAGGGCCAACTATAGCAAATGTTGGCCATGAACTTATACCCAAGTTCCTCCAAAGAAACATGTCTCCGTCATTGACAACCTAAAAGAAGGAAACAAATAATAAGATTTGGTGGATCACACTTTATTAAGAAAAAGTTCAAGAGCCCTAAAATATTAACAAAATTAAATATCAAAAGCAAAGAATACTGATAAACAAAATGACAGCAGAATAAACTCTCAAACCAAAACATTGGTTTTTCATAAACTGATCATCTGGCCATAAACATCTGACCAATGTTCAATTTTTCAGAAAAAAAGAAAAGTAAATACTTTGATATATTAATTGAATTTGAAATTCAAGCTTTACCGGGTGAGAAATTCCATAGCGTAAAACTGCATTGCGAATGGCCTCAGAATCTTTCTCATTATCAAACTTTGCAGAATGAACACCCACGACAACAAACTGAACAAAGCACAAAATCAAACATTAACTGGACAAGTAAATGACTTTTCAAATAGAAGACTGCAGGACAACAAAGAAAATCTTGAAAATTTAAGAAATTACCGGCATATCTTTGTATTTTTTCTCCAAAGCATCTAAGTCTGGCAACACATGCATACAGTTTATACAACAATAAGTCCAGAAATCCAGCAAAACAATTTTTCCTTTCAGATCCTGCCAAAAGTTAGAATCAGAATCTAATGAAGCATGTCAGATAGTTTCATCAGATTATAATCCAAACTTAATAAGAGTACCCTGCGAAACTGAAGTGGAGCTGTATTCAGCCAATCAAGTTTAGATGGAAATTCTGGAACTATCTGAGCATTTCCCCTTGAATAGTGAAAAGAAATTGATCATAGTGTATTAATAACAATTACAACTTCTACAGTAGCTCATGGATGTACAAAGCTTCAATCTTCAATCAATTGTTTTTCTCCAAAGGAGGAGGTAACGCTCACAATTCTAAACACATAAAATAACTGACAATAGAAATATTTTCTTCAAGCTAAATATTGGACAATATTGAGAAAACAACTATATATACTAATAAAATAAGCATAGGGTTAAAATCATCAGAAAATGTTTATATATAAATTCATCCAAACACTAATTACCTGCTTTCCAGATCAGAAATGTAGTTCACAAATTGCTGGATCCTATCATATCTTGAGTTATCTGAGAACAAAAAAGCAACAATTTTATGGACTATACTACAATTTTTAGCATAACTCAAGAAAAAAAGGCTATAGTCAATACCAGCACACTTTGCCGGAGATTTTTAACTACTAAAGTCAGATAAAAAGGTTTCATCTGTCCTATCTAACATGTAGCAGCTTAAGTTCTCAGGCTGATTGTTTCTTTCTTTTTTTTTATCAGCAAAGTATTATGTATTATATATATAATGGGACACTTGGAGTGCTCCAACCCGTTTACAAAGATTCTTTGACATGACCATAAAGCTTCAAGCACTTTATGGTCCAAAATTTGATTTGGCACCTAAAGCAGAAATGAGGTGTTTATCCTTACCTAAGATACAGTCTTAAATTCAGTAACCATTTATATTCATATTCATACATATTATCAACACAAGACATGAGATAGGAAAATAGATAAAGTAATAAATTCACCTTTCTGCTCCAAGGGTGGCAGGGCAACACCAAACAACTGATTCCAAACTGCTTTTGGAGAAGCATATTGCATTGCCTGCAGTATTACGATTAGCTAGTTACGCGTGATTGACTTGCAAATTAGTTGTCCCTCCAAAAGATTGAATTGAAGAGTTAAGATTCAACCAAAGATGAGGCAAATTTTGTGCAACAACAATGTACCTTCCAGTTATTTAAGGTGAAGATAAGGCAAGAGATAGCAATGCCCAGACTTCCATATCTCAGTATATCTCGCCGAGAACCCTGCAACCTGCCCATAAATTATTTCTGCACCCTCATAATAGCAAATCACCAAGAAGCACTGCTTGTTGCAAGGGCAAAAATGCCACATCAATAAAGAGTTTCATGGTCATCAAAAAAGCCATTGTTCATAATATAGGAGAACGACACCAAACCATCATAACGTCAGAAATCCAATTATGGGAATCCCCACTGGCTAGTTGATGAATCATTCAATTCTTTACATTGTGAACAAATGGAAACGGAACTATACTACATCCCGCTACTGTTAAGAGGCAACTTATTTCAACTCTTACAATTGGTGGTCATTAGACTTTTAATTTTCATATTTTCGTTTTGAAATAGGAAAATATATATTGAAAATATATATTAAAAGCCAATTCCACTTAAAGACAAACCTTTTTCCCCAAGTACAAAATCTTCAAAAGAAAAAAATATCCCCATCTCTCTCTTTTCTCTCCATCCCCATTCTTAAGTCCCCACAATTTTAATAACTCTCAAGCTTCAACATAGATACCATTGTGATTCTATCTCCTGCCTGCCTCTTCGTCCTTACATCAATGTATATTGTCACAAACACACACATATACATACATAAATATAATGTGTGTATATGATAAAATATTTATGATAAATACAATATATATTAAAGTATAATGATATATATTTCAAAAGTATAATAATAATAATATGAATTTTATAATTAATATTAAAAGCGTAAATTTGAAATTATTTTGGTTGTCTTATTCATTGTCTATCAAACAGTGCACAGGATTAAAAAAGTTATCTTGTAACTTTTGTTCTCTTTCTAATTATATTAGTGTGCATCAAACGCACACACAACAAATTGAAGACCAGAAAAATATAAACCCTCAAAAAAGGTTAATAGAATTAGTATTGAACTACAACCTACGTTTTTTATTCTCTACAGCGGATTGTTATCTATCCCACCATGAAAACTGATTAAAAGTAATTCACATGATGCTAAGACTAAATACCTTAGGAACTTACTTTTGAAATAAAAAATCTTTAGAATTCAGGAGAACGAAAAGGAAAAAAAGGGTTCCAGCATGAAACTGTCTTACCATCCATCAAGCACAGTAGATGAAGACTCTGCAAAATTATTTAGAGTTTCAGAGCCCTGCATCCTCTCATCTGCAATGGCATGTCTAGATAAGACCCCTTGCAATATAAAACCTACACTTTTGTGCACTACTCAAAAATAATTGTTAGAAAAATAACTATCTTAACTAAAAAGTATACTTTAATTGAACAAACAACTTGACCAAAATCAACCAAGTATTAAAGTGAAAGTTTTGCAATAAGTGAGAACAATTTGCAATACATGGAGTACTCATAGCTCAGAGTTCTTAACCAAATGTGGCTATCCATTCTACATCAATGCCAAAAAAAATATTTAGAGGAAAAGGATAGATTTACAACAAACACCCAAAACTACATACTATATCCAACAGTGCCACCAAAGAGAATATCCTCAAGTGAAACACTTCCTATGTCATCCCGGATAAATGATGGCTCTGCAGATTCTAAAACTGCATCTGATATTGAGGTCCTTACAGCTATGCATCTACAAACAATGAAACAAATTATGTAAATATTTTTTGTCTACATTTTAAATACGTAAACATTAGATATAGTGGTTTTGGAGTCTAGAAATTGGTTTGGGTTGGTAAGTTCAAGCAACCATTATTTATCTTTTTCTTTTAACACAGGATATACAAAGGTCAATGCTTACCTCATTTGTGCAGCTTTGGCAGCCTGCACTCCAGCTAGCGCATCTTCTATAACAATACACTGGGAATACATATTACTTATTAATTATGTTTAAGAGAAAATACAACCACCATTTTACACAGGATATCAAATTCAATGTCTAAGTTGTGCATTAAAATTAAATAGATGCTGATAATCATAATAAGAGACACAGTACACTTAGAGTTCACACACTTAGTAACTGCAGATGCCTCTTATTGCAGAAACAGTTTTAAGCTATCATGAAAGAATTTCAAGAGAAACTTTCTGCCTAGAAGTAAACATTCAATAAGTTTATTACCCAAAGGCTAAGTAATTGCCTCACCATATGCTTTTAGGTTCATGCTTGTTAAGTAGTATTGATTATTGATTATTGATATGAACAAAATGGGAGACAATTCAAGAGTACTCCTCTTAGAACTGTGTGCCCCTAATAAACCAAGAGTACTCCCCAGGTGCAAAATGCACCTCCAGCTCACTTTGTGCTAAAGTCTAACTTTTTATTAGAAGAATGGGAGAAAAATAGATCAAACTCTAGACTACTTGATCATTAGAGGCATTGATACCATGTTGTAGACTAAGTACGCCAAAAGCTTAAGATTTTAGGTGAAGAAACATTGTTGGTTGATATTGCATCTTCAACAACAAAAACCACCACTATACAGAATGTTGACCATCCAAAAAAATTAAAGCATAGGCCTTTGATAATAAGCTCAATCTAATAGCATATACCTCACTGGGGGGCACATTCAATATTCTCGATGCGGCTAAGAAAATATCAGGAGCGGGTTTCAAATTCTCGAAAGCATCTGCAGAGACAATCGCATCGAACCTAATAAAACAAATGCATTTGTACAATAAGAATAACAGTTATAGAGTGTAGGCTACAATTAAAACTAAAGTCAAGCTGATGAACTTAGGCTTCAAATGCAATGGCAATTATGTCATTTAAACCTCGTCTAAATTAAATATTCAACAGCTTAGCATATAGTATGCAGTGGACTTAGAATTCATCTTGGATTAGGGTTTAATACCATAATGTTGTTATAACTAATTTAAGAAATAAAATAAAAAGTTCTATGCTATACTGCATATATCAATGACAAAGTGTACTGCATATTATCAGTAAATCAACAATATTTATAGGTCAATGTCTCCATCAACATTTAAAAAATTACTCAGAATGTGTTGGCTTACATTGACAATGGTAAACCAGCAGCAGCTAGATTTGCATCAACCTTTACACGATCAGCACTAGATGCAACAGCCACTTTAAGGCCTTTGCTTTTACACTGTTATGTGGTACCATGTCCTTTCTTAGTTACTTGATGAATCAGCAAAGCAATCAAACAATGCTAATATCATGACTAGTCTTGCATACCTGAGAAATGAGTTCAAGGGCACCCGGAAATCCAATTCCAGAATCTGGTTTTGCATACTGAGATAAATGGAACACATTAGGCAATATCGAGTAGAGAAATAAAAAGTAGCATCAAGAGAAATATAAATACCTTATCTAAATATATTTCAAAGAACCTTTTTTTGGCAGCTTCTGGGTCAAATCCTTTAACTCCCTTAACAGAAGCAACACCTCCCAAAAAGTTAGCTTCTCCTTTAGTGTTTAAAAAAAGAAAAAAGCAATGAATAACTTGAAAGCTTAATAATCAAGTAGCAACTCAACAAAACAAAATGGAACTTAAATATCTTCCAAAGAACATCGTCCAATCAAAGCAAAATAAAAGTGCAGTAAGGGTAGATTTGAAAAAAGGCATTTCGACTACATTCTTTGCTACATGTTACACAGTAAGTATAGAAGTTAAAAAGATCATGAAAATTAAAAAACAAAATGACATTATACAAAGTTGTTATTTTCTTTTTATGTTCTTTTGTCTAGTTTTAAGATAGGAAATGGATTTCTTCTAAAGCTATGATGACCTATGTTTTGTGCTATCCCACCAAGTAACCTCTAGATCAAACTTGACTAAAAATTTCTATTCACTTTTTATTTCTCTAATTTATTTCACCAAAAACCTTTCGGTGGAGTGAAACAATTAAGAAGGATTAAGAGGTCAATGATTTTACCATAAACATAATTCATAACAAAACATTAAGACTACTAATGATCCATGTACCCGACCCAAATCTACTTATTTCTCTTAATCACCTATTGGGAAAAGGTTTAGTTGTTGCCAAAGATTAAAGTGTTGCAAATCAATTGATTAATTTAATAAAAAAAAAATAAGATGGAAATCAGGTTGAATTTAAAAAACTTAGCACTTCAACTACATTTTAACCGAATCAAACACAATTTGAAACCTTTGTGACATAGGATAAGCCCGAAACAACCAAGACTTCTTCAATGCATCCAAGCAGCAATGCAGTGACTCTTGCTCATTCGATACTTTACCAGAGCCAAGTAATTCATTGTTTCGCGATAATCACCTAGATTAACACTATCTCCAAGTTAATCCATGTCGTAGAAGTTCAACTAAGATCTAAGTTAGCTTGACACAACCCTCACCTTGTATCCAAGTTTATGCAAGGACTTACTACAAACCGCGAAAGAAGGTTTAGTCATTCTCATCGTCTAGCTCTAAGTTGAGACACTACAAAATTAACAACGACGTTTGTCCACGTCATAGCGATTTTGTTTCACGCTTCCCAATGCACATTCAATGTCAATCTTCTCTCACAGAGTATTAACGTTCCAAACACACTAAATAAATTATCGGCAACAGAGGCAAATGGCCAAAAACGCATAACATATTCAGAAATTACGGTGCAGATTGAAGCGTGAAGTTCAGAAAAGGAAACCTGAAACCTAGAGAAATACCTGTTCCCGTAAACGGCACAAAATCGTCGACAGTGACTTCGACGCCCATCTCGGCAAACAAATCGACGCCGGCTTTTCTAGAAGGCTCTTCGCTGTTGCAAAGCACGCCGTCCATGTCGAAGAGCACCGCGGAAACCTTCCCCCACTCTCCTGATTCCGCAGCGACGTTCTTCTGCTCGACTTTCACCGCGCAGACTTTCACTGCGAATCTCTGCGTCAAAACGAGGCGTCTCGATCGGCAATGGAAGAACCGAGAAGAAGGAAGCGAAACGGGTTTTGGTCGTTTGATAATGGCCGAGAATAACAAGTGCTTTGAGGCCGTTGGGCGCGAAAGGTGAAAACGACCCGTTTCAAATGTCATTGCCATGCTTAAGCAGTGCAGTGGTTCAGTTTGCGAATGGCGGGGAGGATCTTAATCCATAATAATCTATATCTGTAATTTATTACAAAACTCATGACAAATTTCAGAGGTACCTTATCCACTTCTTCACCACAGCATTTCTTTCTTTTCTTTTTATATTTATTTCTTTCTTTCTTTTTCTTATATTCATTTTCATTGTTTCCTTGCAAGGAGGAATTTTTCTGTCCCTTTATTCATCCTGTGGACTGGCCAGTAATTCAGTTAGTTCGAATTAGTTTCAAAAGATTTTTAGAGATTTATTTAAAAAATTACTATTCAAATCAAAATATTTAAACAGTAAACAACATGTAACAATTGCAATATTTTTCTCGACAAGAAACTAATTATATAAAATTCAGATTTTAAAAAATTAAAAATAATTATCTAATATTCAAAATTATATCAATTTTAATTATTTCTCTTGTTTATTCGATTTTTATAAATTCTGTGTAGATTTTGTTTGTATTTACTAATAACATTAGCGTAAAACAATTACCACTACTTAGGTTTTTCTTAATTTCAGTTGGAACCGCATTAGACATATTTCTTCCGCCCTTCAAATCTTTAATCTATGTTCAAGTAACTGAAGATGAAGATGAATATGAAATTTTCCTTTTTTAAAATAATTTTTATATGTGATGCTGTTTTATTTGATTTCTTTGGTTTTCAGATATTCTCATTCTTAAAATCCATACATATTAAATATACTTTTTCATCATTGTTTTTGTCTGATTAGTAAGTATGTTCTTATTCATATTTATGCCTCCGTAATTAGCAAATTAAGATTGATGTGATTAGCAAATTAAGTGATAAAGTTTGCTATCAAAGTATCTTTAATGTTAATTTCAACATTATTTTAAAAATTCAAATTCCCAAGACTGAAAAGAATTTCCACAAACCCCAACAAATTAGTCCTCTTACATACCTCGGGAATGGATGTTTACAGATTTACATTGATATTTGGGTAACTAGGGGATAATAAAGTGTATGTTTGTTTTTCATTTGACGGGTAAACATATTTTAATACTTATAAACAAAATTTTGTGAAACTTTCAAAATAATTAAATATTTATATAGATACCTAAAATTTTACTAATTTTTAAATATATATTTGGCTAAATGTATATTTGAATATTATTTTTAAATGATTTAACCTCAAACTTTTCACTTAAAATAGTTTTTAATTGATTGTTTGAACTTTCAACTATTTCGTTAGTGAACATGGCCTGTGCTTTTGTAGGAAAAACATAGTTTTAACATTTGTATTAAATATTTTTATACTATTAAAGTATGCAAGTTATAATAATTTGTTGATATAATTTTACATTTATATATATTTAATTCTATCTCAACCTTCATACATATATAATATTTTTCTTTTTCTTGGAAAGAAATATATTTTTTGTTTTAATTTAAATATATTTGTTTGAAGTTGTAATGAGAGGATGCACTAGATAGAGAGAGTTGCGAAGCAGAGGATCTATCCTGGGTGGTGCTAGGTATGCAGCTATCGCTGGCATTTATCGAGTGTCAAAAAAGACTTCCAACTCAAAACAACTTCTGTCACTTCCAACAACCCATGCCACCGCACTACATCATTTTCAGTTAGACAAAGCATGAACCCAAGTAAAACAAACTTCCGTATGCTTTCTTTTCTTCTTTATGTATTTTAATATTATAAATACAACTTACTCTTTCCAATCAAATATTTATTTTAAACTAAGATAAGGATATTTAGACAACTTTTTTTATAACATTTGAACATTGATTATGTGTCAATCAATCTGTGATTGGTCAAAAATTACTCTACATTTAATAATAATAATCATAAACATAATTATGGAGTAATTTTTGACCAGTTGACACGTAATCAATGAAATGTTGTCAAAAAAATATTGTCTAAATATCATTATCCTTTAAACTAATATGTAATACACATAACTTCTAACGTCAAGATTTATAAGTAAACTTTATTATTGTTATTTATTTCATTAAAATATAAATATAAATACTTATAAAGAATTGATAGCATAAAACATTATTTTGCTATATTTTTTAACATCAAATATAAATACATTAAATATTACAAAATATCAGTGATATAATTGATTCTATTTTCTATTAATTATATAATTTCTTCACATTTTATTGATTATGAGATTTTACACGGGCACTAACGAAGGTGCGGAGTGATCGCCGGTGCAAGAGGCATGGTGCCAGAGAGCACGGACAAGGAGCGGCTCCTAGCAGGCTTCGAGTGGAAGGGGTACATGGACGAATCGAACATACACCGGAAGGAGAGGGATCTAGAGACTGTATAGGTATGGGACTATACAATAGAAGGATAACTTAAGGGAATTGATTTGGCTACTCATATCAACAAATGCATTTGTTTTTCGGTAGCCTAAGTCATAAGAACTCCATGGTTAAGCGTGCTTAGCCTAAAGTAATTATGGGATGGGCAGTCAGCAGGCCTGTAAGTTGCCGGGACGTTACAAATGACTATGCGCTAAGTTACAATATTTTGATGCATGTTGTAATGGTATTATGTAGGTGAAATTAATTATATACTATGGAAAAAATATCCACGATACATGATTAATGTGAAGTTGCATTAAAATTTTGGGTGGCCTGTAATGGGTGGTGGGTCCTAAATGAACTGCTTATGTATATGTATATAAAGTTTGACCTTTGATATATTAATTTGAATGAGTAATTTGTTTTTCCTCAATGATACACGATTATTGGAATGATATTATTAAACATTAGGTAACATAACACTCACTTAACAATGTGTATCCCGACTTCACTTATATAGTCAAGTAAACATGATTTAGGTGATAAGTAATTGAATGAGACTTATGTTTACATGAGTAACAAATGTATATTTCACTTAGCAATAGATGTTTTGTGTTACCCTACACGATAATCTTAACTCAATTCTTATACGAGTCACACGTTAACATTTAACGAAATTTGTTTATTATAATTTAAATACTCATAAAAAATATTTTATATTTAGTCATAACGATTATAATAATTATGTATGATATGAACATTGTGATAACATGATAATAAAATTAATATAAACATGTTAATATATGTATTATTTTCACTAATTCATTTCATGTTCACTTCTATGTTAATGATTATAATTAATATGAAAGTGTGTTATATTGATAGTTATATTCAAAACAAACAAACCAAACTTTAATTATCTTAGATTATATATTTACATATCGTAACTTTTTATGATTTTTTAACATTTAATAACTCTTTGAAATGAGTACTGAACATGTATTTTAAAACGCATTTATATAAATAGATCCCAACACATACATCCATCCTTCATGTATGAGTATATTTCTTCATTTATTAAAATGTTTATTTTGTTGAACAGATTATTTATGTTTATTGAATTATAGTGTATTATATCATATTTGATTAAAAAATATTTATTTACTTTCATACTTATTTTCAAAACGGTTATAAACATTTACTATAATATATTTGATGTTTTTAAACATTATCTGTAGAAGACTATTTTTAAAACTGATTTGTGAACATAAAATAAAAGTTTAATTGCAAGTATTTTCAAAAATAGAAGTCAAGAATTTAGAAATACAGAATAAGATACGTATTTTACACTGTTAAATTTACAAAAATACTTATTAATCATAAAATATTAGACGATTATTTTTATTGTAGTAAAACTATATTTTTCTCTCTCTCCTCCGAAGTCATGTTCCATGATTTTACATCACTAGTTCACGTTCGTCAAGCTTATCCAGCCAAGCAGGGAAAGACGACCAAAATATTCATCATTCATCTATCTAATACGTCACTCGATTAGTATTTCTATACTATGTATGTGCATTGCTTTTACTGTGTCATATTCTCAACATTAATCAAACGTTTGGCCCTTTTCATTATTTTATAATTATCCATGCCCTGTAAAATAAGCACTTTAGATTATTTTTACCAAAAATTAGACATATTTTTTAGTTAAAAATCCGAGTAAAAATATAATATATCAACACCATCTTTTTTTCATTTTTAATTATAATTATTTAACCAGTTTCTTGATATGCTTTGTTAGAATTCCTATTCTTTTATCAAGTAAAAGATGAAATATTTGATTTATTGATAGTTAAAAAATCTGAGTTACCGTAGTACTTCTTCTATCCAAAATGGAGATTTTATTCAAGAATTCTCATTTGAGTTTCATTCAGTTGGCATTCTCCAAATTAGTTTGATAATAAATTTCTTTTTCTTTGGTGAAATATTATGAGTATTATATATATATATATATACACTTTAATGCTTTGGGAGAGAAAAAAATGTTGTTTTCACTACATCCATCACTTGCTGTTGGTTGCCACAGTGATTTGGACTTGAAAGCGCCCATCTTTTCATGTCTATTGATATTGATTGTTGATACATCACTTGGCTTGTTGATGTCCTCTTTGAATCAATCTCTCTTTCCATAGGACTCTTCGTCCTCGGCTGTTTCTTCATCTGTGTCAACCACTGTGTTCAACCTATATGCTTTTTTAAGCTTCAACCTACCCATCACACATTCATATTCACACGCAGAAAGATCATTCAAAGATGAGTTCTTCGGCACCTCAAGTTTCCAACAACAAAACAATGTGGCTGCATCCAAAGGTTTTGGGTTTCAATCCTTCTGAAAGATGGGGGCACTCTGCTTGCTTCTCCAAGGGCCTCATGTATGTCTTTGGGGTATGTATCACTTTACTTAAACCCCTTTTGATCAAAAAAATAAAACAGGTCATTAGTTCAGTCTTGTAGCTAAAAACCATTGGTTAGTTTCTTAATCTCATCTATATATTTTCTGAACCTGTTCCTTACTGGCTTGTCCTCATTAATGATGTCTGCACACTGCTCCCCACATGTTGTTATTCTTTGAAGCTGTGCTTTTTCTGTATGCTTATCTCTGGGAATTTTTCTCATTAGTTTGGTTAGTTTCTGGTATTACTGAGTACTTTTTCTTTCTTTCTCAAGTTCACTGAGTTATTACTACCTATATATGGCTAAGAACCAAAGCACTTTCTTCTCTGAATTTTAGTTTTTTCCTAATCTCTTCATCACCTATTTTTCTTTTAGACAGTTGACTGAATTCATTTTTTTCTTACTGTAATTAGTGGGACAATACGAGTTTGGGTTACCGTCATCTTTCTGCTTACTTAATATGGCGATATTCACATTTTTCATTCTTCTCTTCCTTTTTCCCATCCCTGTATTATAAAACATGCACCCAAAAAGAATACGAGACCTCTTACTTCATCGAAAAAATTTAAGCACAATTGAAAATAAAAATACTTTGCCTCATTATTTTGGCTGAGATTGCTTGGTGTGCATAAGACCAAATGAAAGTTGAACTGAATTAAGAAAATGCAACAACTACCATTTTCTTTCTGTACCATCGTTTGCAATTCTATATATGAAAGCGACGAAGAGCGTTTGTCCTGTCACATTTCCATTCAAACTCCAAACTCGTGGACAATATTAAATATTTTATACATTTTTATTGATTAGAATTGTGGGTTCGGTAAGCTTTGAAGGTTTGCCATTGAGATGATAAAGTTTGAGTGTATTATTTCAGGGTTGCTGTGGGGGGCTGCATTTTTGCGATGTTCTCACTCTGGACCTTACCAAACTGGTTTGGAGCAAGCTTACTACTACCGGTGAGAAGCCGGGGCCGAGAGATAGTCACAGTGCTGTTCTTGTGGGGCATAAAATGATAGTGTTTGGTGGCACGAATGGGTTCAAGAAGGTGAATCACATTCACATACTTGATCTTGTTACCAAAGAGTGGTTTCGACCTGAATGTAAAGGGACTCCTCCTTCTCCACGTGAAAGCCATACTGCCACGCTGGTTGGTGATGAAAGGATAGTGATATTTGGCGGTAGTGGAGAAGGTCATGCTAACTATTTAAATGATTTGCACATTCTTGATCTTCGAACCATGAGTTGGACTTCCCCTGAGTTGAAAGGTGATTTGCCGGTCCCCAGAGACAGTCATAGTACCCTTGCAATCGGGAACAAACTTATTGTTTATGGTGGAGATTCTGGTGATCAGTATCATGGCAATGTTCATATGCTTGATATGGCTACAATGACTTGGTCTAGAGTATGCTCCTCCCTTCTCTTCTATGATAATCACCAATAATTTTCTTGAAAGTTTGGGGAGGGAAATTGTTAGATTTTCCACTGAGGGATTTAGTAACATCTTCTTGGCGTTTCAATGACAGTTGACGATTCAAGGTTCTCCACCAGGAGTCAGGGCAGGTCATGCTGCAGTTAACATTGGAACAAAGGCAAGCTTTTTATATTCATTATTTTTAGGACTTGCTTGTTACCTAAAGGTAAACAGTGTATGTAAAGGTAGTGAAAATATCTTTTACATTATCATTCAATAATTGATTGTCGTATGTGATAAAAGTTATTCTGATTGATTGACACATTGTAAAAGTATTTACACAGAATGTATAAAAGTTAAATTCGTTACTAAATTTACATGGAGTTCTTCTAAATTTTATTCAATAGTAAACTTCTGTCAAGGCATTTTAGCTGATTATGTAGAGCCACATCAGGTTTAATTTAAAATGGCCAGATTCTTTGTTTATAAATTTTCCTTAGAAAATAGTGTATGAGCTGTGCATGATGTGCAGGTATATATCATTGGAGGAGTTGGAGATAAACGTTACTATAACGACGTTTGGATCTTTGATACTTGCAATTTTTTGTGGACTCAACTCGATATACATTTTCAACAGCCACAAGGGCGATTTTCTCATACAGCTGTTGCTGCAGGCATGAATATTGCAATATATGGCGGGTAGGATCCTATCTATGAATTTAAGACTTTCTAACCAATGATACAATGTTGATCTTTCTCTTTTAGTAGTTTAATCTGTTTATTCTTTTTCTGTTAACAGATGTGGGGAAGATGAACGTCCTCTCAATGAATTGTTAGTGTTGCAGCTTGCAGCAGAGTATCCAAATGGACGTTACTACGTTCCCATGAGCAAACCTATTGGAACTTATTGGAATCACGAAAAGAATATTATCCCAGCAGAAGCGGATACTACTAACTCGGTACAGAAGTTCACAAAGCGATGTCATTATTTACTTCTTTTTTTTAACCAAAAGTAGAACTGACAGTGAATTTTGAAGCAGGAAACTATCCTCGTGAGGAATGACGTGGAAGCTTTTGGAAATGGAGCTTATGAAATTGCATCAGAAAAATCGTCGCCTTATCACTTTGATTCAGGTGGGTTGAGTTATGTGTTTTATTCCGTACAAACATCATTGTAAGTGCGTATAGAGCAGTAAGCTTAATTCATTTTACCTTTTTATATTCTTCTTGTAAGTATTTATCGATAAATTTATCTTAATAAAGGGAGACGCAAAAGGGGTTGATGGGTTGAAAATAAATGATTATTTGTAGGTACTTCACGACAGAAGAGGAGGAGAATTGCTGCTGCAAAGGTATGGGATGTTGAATCAGAACAAGAAGATAGTTTTCTTTCATTGTCTCTTCATTCATCTCCATATAAATCGGATCAAGAACAGACCCCAAGTCAAGAAGCAAATGCATTCTTTCCAACCACTTCCCAACACGAAAATGACTCAAATTATAAGAGAACATTGATGAATGTCCCACTTAAGACTCCACAGGCTTTTCATTTCCTACAACATCAAATAAAACAGGAACAATGTCTTCATGTTAACGAGGACAAAAAAAGAGCTCAACGTCAGGCTGCAGAGCAGAAACCAATGCTGCGACCCATTCAACACCTGGTGAATCCTTTGCTCAGTATTAGAATTGCACTCTACCACAACTTTCCCCTCTTACTATTCTTAATATTTTTAGACAGGTGAAATTAAAAAGACTTGATTCTATTATTCCTAGTTGCTAATTCATTTCACTTTTGATTTCAAATACAAGATTGGTGGTGAAGTTCGGGAGAGAGTTGAAGGACCCTTTGACCCAGTTTCGGTATCTCCTACAGTTGTGAATGGAAGGATTTTCCGGGGAGTCATATTTGCACCTGTAAGTTTGTAAACTTGGATGTCAAATGTGTTGATTTGTGTTGAAACTAGTTTCAGTAACAAAAAGAAACAAAAAATGCATCAGGGAGCAGGAGTTGTCTCAAAAGGGGCGAGTGTTAAACCGAATTGTCCTTCCTCTCAAGCCTTTTTGGGTACTTTAAGGGCTTCCCAGGAAGCACCATACCATGGTTCACGATCAAGGCAAACCCCAGTGGCTTTACCATTTCCAATCATGGGAGCGACTCCCAGTGTTGTTTCCAAGGAGCATAAAATCAGGAGTGATCTTCAAGGATTGGCTCTAACACTTGGAGGACCAGGCAGTGGAAATCCTGAGGTAAAATATTGAGGAAGCAAACGAGACAACTAGGTTTATGTAAATTTGGGACATAATAATCCTACGTACTGGAGTGGTTATGAATTTCCTGAATCCATCGTCATTTGTAAAATATTTTGATTTTAGCTTTATAGTGTAATCCCATCTTCTTCCCATTACATGGGAGGATTTTTGTTTGATGATACTGATTAATAAGTCCTAATGGTTATACGCCGAGGGGATTGGCCTTATACGAGCAAATATTCATTCGTGAACATGAATTCATTGAGCGTGACCTCTCATATAAAAAGTAATGTGATGAAAAGACTCTAGGTATAAAGCGACAAACAATTTTGGGGGAAAGAAAATTGTTTTTGGCTTACAAAAAGTGGACATTTCGTACACTAATAATATTTGTTAATTGAATTTCGTAAAATTAAGAAGAAGAAAAAAATCAAAGCTGTGCACGTGGTCTGATATACAATGTATTCGTCATGTTAGATATGGGGGTGGGTACATTGCATTCCCCTACTTGTTTATCCTATGATACAGTGGTTAAACTGAAAAATATAAACGAGTGTGTCAACTTAAAAAACAGTTGAAAGCATTTTTTGATGGGTTGTTGATTATGTTTTATGTAATAATTATGCGAAGAAATTATAGTGATGCATGCATGGATATTGTGGAGAAAAGGTTATTGAAGATTTGGGAGAAAGAGAGAAGAGTGATGGTGAAGAAGTATTGTACGAAGGATTTGAAGAGGGACCGGGAAGAGTGAGTCGGGCACAGTTTACAACAGAAAATTTCGCCCGTGCTTCCCGCGGGACGCTGTCGTTCTGTCTTGCAATGTTTTTCGAGAGATTGAAAAGAAAAGAAAATGGGCCAGGCGGCTAGCCACAGTGAGTACCCAATGCCAATGCCTTCGTCTCTGTCACTCGCTTCTCTCATCTGTCTGCCACGTCTACGGATACAAACATGCTTAACGTTAATTATTGCTTATCTTTATCCCAATTTTATAACAAACCTAAAAAAAAAAATACTTTTACAAATAAAATACGGTTTACTAATTTGTGTATATATTAATCAAATAAAATAAGAAGAACAAATGGTTTTGCATTTGGTAGTGATAAAATAGAATAATAATAGATTTGTGGATATTAAAATAGGTGAAGGTGAAAGCGATGGTGGTGGGAGAGAGAGAGATTGATTTGAGTGATTGATTGAGTGATTCATTGTGAGTTTTTAAGATTGAGGTTGAGTGGGTGAGTGAACATCAAAATCATATCATAAAACAAAAGAAAGGCCCCAACAAGAGCCTGTGCATCAGGAGTGCTTCACTCAAACTCTTAAAAACAAAACAAAACAAAACATAGTTGCAATCATGTTGACAAGACCACTACCTCTACTCCACTATATATCATCACACTCTTCAAATTTCTTCCTGTCACACCCATCGTATATAATAACTTTTCTTTTCTGTATAAAAAGGATTCATACTTAGTAAAATATAATATAATTAAAACACCATCATCCACAGCTCTTGGAGCCTTCTTTACCATATGCTTTTCAAAACAATATATATCAATTTTTTATCAAAAATAATTTAATAGGAACCTAATCATCTAATAGTTATTGTTTCCTTTTTTTTCTTATTGAAATTAGAAAGCATGACACTACAATATTATATTTATTCATAGAATTGTTTTGACAAATTTAGATTTGTTAATAATATTGATAGAAAAATCATATGATTTTTATCACTTCGATATTTCTTCAAAATTTAAATATACATTTTACAATCTTATAATTAGGAGCAATGTAGCAAACTTACACTGATGACAATAATAAGAAAGCCTTAATTATACATAACAAAAATTACTTTTAATTGCATAGTTATACATAGTCATTCACATTAACTTTGTGATTATCTTAGTATTAAATAGGTTTAATATCTATTTTGGTATTTATTTTGTTAATTTTGTTTAAGGTGATTTTTTATTTTTTCAAATATTAAAAGTGATTTGAAATTTTTGTAATTTTTATTCAATTTAATTATTTTTTCTAGCACATCTAAATTATTAACCGTATTCATGTGAGCTCTTACATGGTCATTTTGAACACTTGTTTACCTGACATGCTTCGTCTTTCTTCCACCATCAGCGAAGCTTCGTTCATCTACCATTGTGATGCTTTAGATTTCATCACCACCGTGACACATCATATTTCACACCATCATGAATGCATCATCAATAAGGAGAATCATGAACCAACTTGTGCCTTGAACACAAATTGTCGAAATCCCCTAATTACAAATCAAAAATAGGAGATGGTGGTGTCATTGTTTATGTTTGTGATTTCTAAGTCTTTATTTCGATTTGGGTGGAAAGATTTAGAGCTTCCATTGTGCGATTTAGGATTTGTTGGTTCCTTCGTCCTTCTTGCAATGACACGATTTAGGGTTTTTATTATGCAATTTTGGACTTTCATTCTTGTAGATTTGTGGTGTGCATTGATGGATGTCATGATTCGTGGTGGCTTGCGATCTGGGATTTTCACGGAGGAATACTGGTTCGATGGATTATGCTGGTGTGACACTATGAACAAATATGGTGGTTGAAAGCATGAAGACCATGGAGATCTATGATGGTTATTGTAGTGAATAAGTGATTGCTGATATCAATGGGCGACTGTAGTGACATGACCAACAACGAAAGAGATCATGATGGTTGTCTTAGGTTGTTAAGTGTATTGGAAAGAAGATAAGTTGATCTTACAGCCACAACAAAAATAATGAACATGTCATTTAGTAATGACACAAAAATTAAAACCATTTTGAATAAAAAATTACTTTGAACAAAACTTGCAAAAACCAAAAGTTAAAATAGAACAAAAAGTTAAAACTACTAAAAAAACATAAAAATATGTTTTTATCTTCGAGAAATAAAAAAAAAATTCTACTTTTTTCAGACATTTAGTATGTTTGAAATTTTACGGGACACAAATCATATTTTACTATAAATTAAAAATCAAATTTTAAAAAAGGAAGTTGATGAGATAAAATTTAGGTGCAGTAGTTTATGCAAAAGTTAATTTAGAGTTATTGTGTTTCATTTTTCTCCTTTTTACTTCCTAAAATATTACCTAAACGTATCCTNATTCAACCAAAACGGGTGATAAATCACCTGGCCTTCAGCTCATTAAGGATTTCTTCGGGGTCAAAATTTAACTAGTGTCATATCCAGTGACCAAGTTTTGATTTTTGTGCATAACCTTTCATTCTCACTTTCTATGTTTTGAGCTAGATGCAGAGTACCTGGATAAGTTACTGTCAGAGACATTGACGCCAGATGAAAATTTTTTGTTTGGTTCCCAGAGACCACGTTTGATTCTTGATTAGAATCACAGTATCTTGCTTTGCATTCCGACGAGGCAGTTAAATTTTGGTAACTAAGACTATAATCATGGTCGTTACATAATGAAAGGGTTCAGAATGCATGTTATATGCTATATCTGTTGTTGAGTGTTAACATCATGTTCTTTACTTTCTGTCTTTTCTAAATTGATGATTGTTGCCCATAGGGCAGTTCCACTANTAATGTGCTTTTGTCCTAGTTGAATTTGGCAGGTATATTCAACAGTAGCTTCGGAATGTCACCAAAAATACAATAATTGGGTGCCTCACATGACACTGGTCATCACCTCTATAATGATGTATGCGATATCCCCATTCTCCTTCCCTCACACTTTCACTGCAATATTATGACGATTCCTTTGCAGTCACGACCTCTATATATGCAGAATTTTCCATCAAATTTAGCAGTTCAAGATTATACAAGTGAAGCATATATGTTATCAGCATTTAACATCTTGTGGAATGGAAATCTAACATTTTCCAAACTTCTACGTGATGGTTTCTTTGACCATGCTACCTTAATCCTTACAAATATTTGTACTACAACCTCTGTTAGGCTGTTACACATGTATCTGACGTTCCCGTGCTGACAGAATGACAGGAGGTGGAAATAGTGATTGGGAGTGGAAGTTCCGATGAAAATTTGTAATGCCCTTGAAAAATAGTGGTGTAGGTAGCCATATTCTGTTGTAAGTCCAGCAATGAATTTGTTCTGTTAAGAGTACTTGTATTGGGCTTGTCCAATAGTTGTTGGCAGAAGTTGGTCAGAAAGAAAAGATTGAGAAGCTAGAGTCAAAAAGATAGGAATAAGACAAATGATTGAAGGAGATGAGGATTTGCAATTGACAGAACAACTTAGGTAGATGAAAAGGAAAATGTAGTCTATTTTTGTGTTGTTGGGTCAGTTTCAAATGAATCAAACTACTAAGCGTGACCTTCTATCCTTATCTGCTGGTAGGTTCAAAATGGTGACCACGCTTAAGTATCTGACAACTGCTATTCCAAGTAGTCTTTGACAATTTCCTGAGCCTCTGGGTTACTTTTTCTGTGTTCTGCATCATGTCCGTGTTAATCTTTGTATTNCAATAGGCGTAATATTCTTCTTCGTATAATTTTCTAGGATCGGTATCTTAACTTTCATTTGATTTTGAATTGTAAGTTTCAAGAGACTGGTTTATTTCGATGAAAGATTATCTTGGACATGATTCGATATAATGTATATATTTGCAGATATTCTCGGTAGATAGAAAACATTTCCTTAACTGTGGTATAAAAAAGTAAACATTAACATTGTGTCTCTTTCAGTATTTTGTAAATTGAGCATGATTTACGCAACTTAGTGGAGTGGAGAGGACCTACCGAGTATACCTCATAAACAAGTGATGCCTACCCAAAACAAATTATTGGAAAGGTGTCAGTTAGGTCCATTAATAGACAATAACAATAGTCACTGTTCATCCTGCAACACTTGTCTTTTTTCTTTCTTTTTTTCTTTTTTCCAAATTTTCACTTCCATTAGGACCCACCTCTTTTTTTATTTTGCAATTAATGTTGGTAAAAAGTAAGTAATGTGTATGTTTGAATTAAAGTTTCAATTAATTTAAAATTTTGATTTTTGAGAAATCATTTATCAACGTTTTAAGTCTGTCTGCGATAACACAAAAAACCAAAAAGTCTGTTTGTGAATATTACGTATTTAATTTTTGGATCCGTTTATTTGTAACTTTGTTTTCAGAAGAAAGCATTTCTAGTTTAATATTTTTAGTATTTCAGAAGAAAACTTATTTTTAATATTTCTATCCAAAGAAAAACAAAATAAAGCTCTTGGTGTCTTTAAAAGTGAATATTAAAAAACTCTCACAAGCTAAAGGAGCAGATTGGGAAAGATTAATTTTTATCATTTAATTTATTCACTCATTGAGCAAGTGATTGTTATTTTATTACTTTGTTATCTTACTTATTTGTTTACACGTGATAAAAATTATAATTAACATACAAGAATAGTTAATTTTTATTATTTTTTCATTAAATTTTATTGGATAAAAAAGGTTGTGATGAGCTACATTAATACTAGTAACAACAACGATCTTTAATTATTATATATGATAAGATGAAATTCATCGTAACTATAATCACCTTCATCACTTAAATGTGACGACGATTATTTTTTAGTGATGATGTGAAAATCATCGAGAGTATGACCTACATCACTTCTACTAATGGTAGTTAATTATAATCTTTTAATCATTGTGAACAATAATGTAGAAATCATTTGGAATATGATAATGTCATTATCTAATATGTTTTCAATAAAAATAATAAAAATTATTTGTCACTTTGCATTAATTCTAATATCGCTCTATATTCACCACAAACCTCTATATTAAATAGAAACAAATAAATAAGACAATGAACAACTAATAATCTTGATATCGGATTAGCATAAAAGTTCAACAACAAAAAATTGATTTAAAAATATAAAAAAAAAAACGTAAGTGTTGAATAGAAAAAAATAATAATAAAAACTTAGTTGAAAATAACTAAAAGAAAAATCAAAATCAAATATCCTTATTTTCACTTTGTTTATCTCATTTTTTCTTTTTCGTTTCACTTCTCTCGTTTATATTCTCATCATATTTTCGATAAAAATATATTTTAAATATCTCAAAAGAGAACAAATACGATTGTAAAAATCTTTTTATGTAAGTTAAAATAACCATACAATTTTCAACCTATATTATCATTTTTTTAAAGATTCTATAGACTTAAATAAACATAGTTAGTGCAAGTATTATTTCATGAAAATAAGAATCAAAATTTAGAGTTACGGTTATCAAATTTTCAGTATTTGGATAAAAAAATATATAAGAAAAATTTAATACTTTTGTTATTTTTTTATTTTTTATTTTAGAATTTGAACAAGAACAAGTTTTGAATGAGAAATAAAAGAATTGCAGGAATAGGTAAAAGTTAATTGAAATGACATAAATAAAGGATGATACTTAGAAAGTAATGTACATAGTTTTAAAGTAACATAAAGAGATTAAAAGTCAATGTGAAAGAATTATAAAAATGTAAATTGCAGGAACATGGCAGCAATACATAAACAACAGGTATTTATTTTATTATTAAATACTTATATATCTTGACACTTGCTAAAAAAATAATGTTTTTCTTGCTCTTTGAATTACTTTATTAATATGCGACTTTTGATAAAGAATCTAAGCATTTTTAACTTAGTCAACTTATTGGTGATACATACATGTTTCCCTTAATCAATCTCCTTGAATTAATTTTCTCATCCATTTACATACATATCTAATTATTCCTTACCTTGCTCTTCTTCACATTAAATATTTATAAGAAAAATTTCCTTAGTTTCAAACTAATATTGCATAAAATAAAAGAATGTTTAATACCATTGTTGGTTCCAGTTTTTGTTAGTTTTGTTTAAAATGATCTTTATTTTTTTAGTGTTCAATGTAGTCCTAAAGGTCGTCTTTTATGTTCAATTTAATCATTTTTGCAAACACTGTTTAAATCAATAATGGCCAAATGTCCAGTTGTGATATCAGTTAATGACATAGACACTTTAAGTGCGCCACCACCACCAATGTTCATCTTCTCCGTCTAGCATCCAGAAACACCACCAGGACCATCTTTCCCTTCCTTCACCGTGGATCTCCACCAACGCCATTGCCTCTCCTTCTCAAGCCATAACCATGGCAGCCCAGCAGCCAACCACAGCAAACCTCGCATCACGCCACACCACGAGAACAACCTCTGAAATCACCATCGACTATTTAGAGCTCCTTCTTCGCGCGACAAGCGACACTGTTCAAACTTTACTATGAGGACAAATTCCACCACCACACGAACTTCACTTAGTTCCCGCCAATGTCGCACCACCGTCATCTCCTCCCTCGTGCTTCCACCGTCTTCGTAAACCTATAGAAAACCCAAATTGCCACTATGGTGAGCTACAATCACAAACCATAATCATGACAAAAATCCTTGCACTGTTCAAACCTCCATGGCTGCCGCGAATACCACCCATGCTACCACCACCTTTGCGCCCTCAACCCTAATTGCATTAGCCTGTGAGAACCCACTTGCACAGAAATCGCGTTTGCAACAGAGTTCCAGCGCTGTTTCTCCTTCACGTGACAACTAGAGCCCTTTTCCCCTTGCACTCATAAACCCTAATTTTTTGGGTGGGGGAAGGGACTGCCATGTGGTAGTCCCTCATTGGCTGTGCATGTTTCAGTCAAGACAGGTCACCAGTTAAAATGCCAATGTTATTAACTGATTGCACAACTGGATATTTGGCCGTTATTGATTTAAAAAACGTTTACAAAATTGATGAAATTAAACACTAAAAAGATAAGACCGTTTAGAACAAAACTAACAAAAATTGTGACGAACAATTATATTAAACCTATAAAAGAGAGTGAGAAATGAGATTAGATTTTTTTATATACCAAAAAAGTTTATTGATTGGGCCCTATCGAGCCCATAATGTAGGTGATGGACTAATTGCCGTGGAAAACGAGTGGAAATGAATTCCAAAAGGTGGGGAACTCTTTGTCGTTCCTTTGTTTTAATTTATTAGGCAAGGCTTTAGAATCTTTGTACCCCACCACCACCTTTTTAATATTCCAAACAAACTTATAATTTAGTTTTGCGTTCAATGAATATATCCTCGTTAACGCCAAATCCATTTCCTTCAAACAGATTAGCATGCTTTTAAAAAAGATAACTATCCTTATCCTTTTCACACACATTTCCCTTCACTAGCTTTATGCTATTTCAAGATATCACTAATTATATGCAAATTGAAAAAAAAAAATTATAATTTCTTAAATCATATTAGTGATCTTTGATCTGTTAGAGATAAAGAATATAATTTTGTTTTTTAATAAAAAATATTTAATTATTGTTTGTCCTTTTTGCTATATTCTTATCGGGAGTCCTTTTTAATCAAATTATCACAATATTAATTAATAAACTCGATTCCACAATAATATATATCACATTGATGACGTAGATTATTTATAAAAATATTAGTTTTAAATTATTTAAATTTAACTTAATTTTATAAAATTAATTTGTAAGATGTTATTGTTATTTATACTTTATTTTAGTCGTATTTATATTATATATACAATATAAGATCTTCAAGACATTGAACATGTGATTACCTATTTGTGAATGATATAGGACAAACTTAAAAAAGGCTTTATAGTATAAACTTTGATATCATACTAAAATAGGAATGACGAGTCCATCACGTTTTATGCTAACAAACATTATTAAGATAAAAAGTTGGAATTTGATAGCGTGTATACTTTTGATTTTGTTGTGAACATTTTGTGTTACCATGAAAATATAGATCAAGTGTTAATATTCATGAGGCTTATTTATCATTTTATCGGTATATTCGATAAAATACCTTACATTTAATTAAGATATAATTTGTATTTAAATACAAATTCACAACATTTATGTTATAACGCTTGTTGATTATGATAATGTATAATTATTTATGGTGACGTGATATTATATTATAGATTTAATTAATAATTTGGGTTCTTTATTTAGATTTTTTATTTTTTATTTAATTAAGTCATTATTTTAAAAAAAAGTCAATGTCATTCTTTTTATTAAATTGAATGAAATACCATTTAAAAATGTTGTGTCAAAATTTAGGTTTATTATGTGTTAAAATATAAATTATTTTTTATTTTATATTTTTATAAATTTTTAACACTTGATATTTCAAGTACAGAAATATGATTTAACATCATCTAATATATTCTATTTTTAAGAAAAAAATGAAGTTTATAATAAATTAATGATATTTTTTAAAATATTTACACAATTAGACAGTGATTTATGGATAATCAAAACTCTTAATTGACTATATGAATATAGATTTTAATTCTTTAAAAAATTGAAATCAATTATGATAAAGTGATATTTTTTAAAATAGTTATACAAATAATTTGGTTCTTAAAAGAATTAAAATCTATAGTTGTACAAATATTTTTAAAAATGTCACTTTTTATTTAAAATATTTGATTGAATGTCAAAATATAAATTTTAGTTATAAGTTAAACCGAAACTTATATTCATCTTCATGAAATAAATTTGTAAATTTTTGCAACTCGTGAAAGGTTGTGTTGGATAATGACACTGTATTCTTTTCCTCAATCATTACAATTTTGTATTTTCTTCCTTTATAGTTTTTGTTGATGTTTGTTTTTCTCTTCATCATCGTTTATCATATTTCTTGTTTCTTATTTATCTCATTCTTTCTTTTTTGTTTTTCTCTTTCTGCTTCAAACATTATTTTCCTTCTATTTTGGTGTTGTGACTGTTAGAGATGACAACGGGTCGGGTCGGATACGAATAGTGTCTACCGATAACCTAATCTGTCGGATAAAAGTGTATCTGTCACTCGACCCGCTATCCGCCGGATATCCGCTTAAAAAATACTCACAGGTATTTTAAAAATCCGCGGATACCTGCGGATACCCGCGAATATATGTAAAAAATAAAAAGTATATATATATATATATATATATATATATATATATATGTTTTATATTTTTTAAAATAAAATTTAAATAAAATAATAAAAAAAAATATAATATAATATAAATTAAATTAAATATAAATTAAAAATTTAATTTTAATTAATTTTAATCTAATAAAATATAAATTTATTTTATTTTTAATTAAATTTAATTAAAAAATATAAATTAAATTTTTTATTTATTTTTTGCGAGTAGCGGATAGTTGCAAATCGGATAGTATACTACCCGTACCCTACCCGTTTAAAAACGGATATTAAGATATCCACTATCCATTATCCGCAGATAATAAATATCCACAAATAGTAACTATCCGCTGCAGGTTTTACCCGTGGATACGGTATCCACGGATTTTTTTCAATCCCTAGTCACTGCGTTCTGATTGCCATTGTCATTTGTTTGTGTTAATGCATTGTAGTTTGCAAGTTCATGTTGGCATATTGATCTATTGCAATTGGAGCACCACAATATTGCTATTGTCTTGGTTGTCGGTGTGCATTTGAATGATTGATTATTGATTGGTCTTTAATGTTTGATTGAAACCTATTGTTTTTTTATTTTACTTTTGATTTTTAATCATTTTAAGCTTCAATTATGTTATTAGCCGTAACTTATTCCTAATCGTTGTATTAGTTCTTTTAAGTAGAAGATAATCCATATTTTAACACAAAAAGAAATCCAACTCAACTTTTTGATACGTGATATTTTTAATTAATATTAATATTAATTTAACGAAATTAAATAATTTTTTATAGAAATAAAAACTCAATTATTATTTTTTAAATAAAAACTCAATTAATGAAAATATAAATAAAAAAATATAAAATGTAAATATAAACACTAAATAACTAATTAAACTTGTATTAAATTCATATTAACCGAACTTGTTTACCTGTATTGTATCTACATTAACTGAACTTGCTTTGTAAGATATCTGTAATTATTGTATTTGGTATAAAAGCGTTGGACTTAGAAGGGCATATGATATTTTCGAAAATATGTGATAAGATAACTTTATTTTAATGAGAAAAGAATTTGATGTATAATATTGTGATGATGTTTTAAGTCTTGGTGGTGATTTTTATTTATGTATGGCATACTTATTTTATAGTTACAATGATACAGTAGATATTATACAATGATATTCCTTTTATTATATTACATGATTCATCTTCTTTTTCACAATATCAAGAACTAAAATACATACGATATTTCACATAAAAACAACATAATATTAAACTTATTATTATATATATTATAACGCACATTACTTGAATTTTTTTCAAACGATAAATTTTTACTTATACCTGTCTTGAGTTTTTTTCTTTAAATATATCTAAAATTTTTAAAAAATAATAAAGTATTTACATTATATCCAATGAATAATGAACAGATAAGAAATTATTTATTTTTTGGGGACAGCACTAGCGGATAGTATCATAGTAGGATTTGGCAATCCCTTGAGCGGATGAGATATACTTGCATCAATTGATAAGAGAAAACCAAACACCTAACCTAATCTACTATACTACATATGATTAATTACGTTATTAAAAAGGGACATAGTCTAACATGTTTTTTTTTTTTTTTTTATATATATATATATATATATAATCGATTAAAAATATGAATAGTAAATGAAAATGAAAGAAGAGGGACAGAGGTGGATTAAAGGGAGCCAATGAAAGAAGGTTACGTTGTTTGTAATTTAATTCTCTTATGGAGTGAGAATCTCAGTGAGACAGTGTTCTACATGTACGTACGGCCTACACTCACTGACACCACCTACATCATCATGCATCCACATGCTCAAATCACTTCACTTCACACACTCCAAACTTCATCCTTTCGCTTCTCTCTCTACTCTCCTCTTTTGTTCCTTTCCCGGCTCTTCTTGGAAAAGAAAACTCTTTCTGCGCACTGCACCTACCTAATACTCCAACTCTTCTCTGCACTTTCCTCTGTCATTTTCATATTTACCTTCTTATTAATCTCAACACCCTTTCAAATTCAGCTCTTTGCGTTTATCTTACTAATGCACTGTTCATCCAATTTAACTGCACTATTCACTACTTACCCTCCTTACACACCTCCCTCTCCATAATAACTTGGATCATACATGCTCTAATTACAAAACCTCATGTATCATATAGGTACTTGAATTCTGCTTTCTCCTAAGAAACTTACTTGCTTGGGTGTAATATACGTCATATCCAGACCCCACTTAAGTTCACCAAGTCATGGAAGCAGTTTACAGGTTGAAACCCCTTTTGCCTTGTGTTGAGGATGTGCTTAGAGTTGGGAACGCTGCCGTTACTACTACTTCTGATATGCGTCTAGGAACGACACCTAATTGTTATCTGCAGCTAGAAGCACCTGAACCCAACGTAACCGAGTCAGATATGACGGATCGGATGGTCAAGATCCAGATCGCCGACCACCCTCTTTATCCAGATTTACTCTCTGCATACATTGAATGCCGAAAGGTACTGTTTCTTACGCCTAACTATCGGGAGAAAACAACCAAATTTATGTACAGTGACGGTAAATGGTAATTCTTTTGAAAGGTCGGAGCGCCGCCGGAACTGGCGTGCCTTCTTGAAGAAATAGGCCGAGAAAGCCACCGCATGAATGTTCGCCGCGAGAAAGGGGACGGTCCTGAACTTGACCAGTTCATGGTATGTTTTAAATTTTGTCTTTTGATGTATTTATTTTGCTTGGTTTCCAAATTCACTGGAGGGAAAGTCGAGAGATTGAAAGCAAATCAAGGATGAAATCGTTGTGAGAGGGGATACTTGTTATTTTTCCTATAGATAGATATATAGATACATGCATACATGCATTGCCGAGGTGTTTCTGTGGTATCTTTGAATGAAGATTTGAATTGTTGATATTGTCGTTACCTGAAAGGAAACGTACTGCGAAGTGCTTCATAGATACAAGGAGGAGTTGTCCAGGCCCTTCAATGAGGCGACTTTGTTTTTGGGAAACATGGAATCACAACTGAGCAACCTTTGTAATGGAACACTGTCAAAGTCAGCCGATAACAACCACTCCGGTAAATACTCCATTAATTTTCATGCTTATTCCTTTATGCTGTGGTGTGTGCTTGGTTAATGTTATCAGTGTGATTACTGAGTCATGGATGAAAATCTATAATTCTCAAAAACTAACAAATAGCTAGAGCAGTTTTTCTTTTTCTGGGTCTAGATTAAGGACTCTAGTGTATTGTGGATTTGACTCCGTTATTTTTCTTTGTTCTAAGTTGTTATTATTGATTATTCTGAAGTCTGAACATAGATGGTCCCTTTTTGTACGTTAAAGATAGAGCTGATTCAGAAATGTTTAATTTGAACACATCCACTCCCCGCTCCTACTGCTGCTAATTCAGACATGTTAAAATACATTTCACGAAAGAAGACAACTTCAATTTTTGCAACGGTAAGATCTGATGAATGATGTAATTTAAAGAGATATAAGAAAGAAAAATAATAGTGTTATAAAACTGTCATCCGAATGACATATTTATTATTAGTTTTGGAAAACAACCATGGAGTTATTCAAGGCTTTTCATAATTCACAGCTACCTATCTATAGATGGCTTGCTGTCTATAAATTAATTTTATATACATACTTTGAGCACTGTAATTGCTGTCTATAAATTCTTTTTTAACTTTTACCTTTAATCTGTATACGATGTAGTTAATTTTAATTTAATAGAAAGATTATTTTATTTTATTTAGATATTATTATAGAGAAATGACAATCTATTATTAATTTTTGAATGACATTAGTTTTTTCGAAAATTATAAATATTTTACTAGAATTAAAAATTTTCGTATTGTGTGAATTTTTTCGTGAATATTTTGTGGGATTATATGTAATTCATAGAAAATGTTTCACAAAGTTAGAAAAGTATTTAATCTCACTGAAATTTTATAAAACTGAAATTTCAAGGTCACATTTAATTTCTAAGGAATTATTGTTACTATAAATGGTCGTGAATATTATAAAGTGATTCCGGAGTGTTACATAACATAGGGTCTTGATCCTTAGTTTGTTATTATTAGCATCTGAAATAGGAAGTTCCACAATCCAAAATATAACGGTGACCATTGAAAATAAGTATTTTGAGAATCAGAAAAAGAGAAGAAAAATGTGAAAAGGAGCATACAAATTTGATTTTTTGGCTAAGGAAGAATAGAGAAGAAACAGTTGAAAAGTAAAAGAGAAAAAAAAAATTGTTAAGGTTTTTTCATATTCTTCGGGAAAAAATAAGAAAAAAGAGTTACTCACAAGTTAAAACTTGGGCGTGAATCATTCTGTAAAAACTTTTTCATGTAACTTTTGCATTTATTTTTAATGTGTAGAACGAAACCCATATTTTCTGTAAAAAAAATTAGGAAGAAACTTGTCCAAACTTAATCCCTATATATTATGTTATATTCCGCATGTTGTAACATAATCAAACAATTTCCACACAAATATGTTTGATTCTGCAATGAAATAAAAAAAATCCACGTTCTTTCTGAGCACACTATCTTCTGTCCATACCATTTGGTTGTGTTTCTTCCCTCATTACTACTACCTTGCTATATTAAAAACACACAGTAAAAGGTTAGATTGAGATAGAAGAGATCTTGTAGGTTAAATGAAAATGCTGTTCAAGAAGCTAATTCAAAACGAGATGAGGAAAGTTTCTAACAGTAACAAAAATATTTATAGTTTTTTATTTTTTTAATTTTTTTATTGAGATCTTAGGAGAAAAGATGGAGAATTTAAGCTATATAAGTATGTAATAATAAAAAAAGAACATTAAAAGATTTGAATAAAGTAATAGGCATTAAAGATGAAGAAAATTTTGATTATATAGATGAACGTTGAAAGAGAGACGAAAGAATAGATATATTTAATAATAATAGGGTTTATACGTAGACGCTGAGCAATATATATATATATAGTTGTATGTGTTGTGAATTTAATTTGTGAGATGAAGTAGGTGGTGGGGCATCAGAGGAAGAATTAAGTTGTGGAGAGATGGAAGAAGTTGAAGGTCGTATATCTTCTTCTTTAAGTTGCCAAGGTGATCAAAATCTGAAAGAGATGCTCCTTCGCAAATACAGTGGCCATTTTAGCGCTTTGAGAAAGGAATTTCTAAAACGAAGAAAAAAGGGTAAGCTACCAAAGGATTCAAAGATGGCACTCATGGACTGGTGGAACACCCATCATCGATGGCCATATCCTACGGTAATTTCCATCATCTTCTTATCTTTTATGATACGCTTGCTTCAGAAAATGGGATGGAATGATTTTGGGTGTCACTTACTTTTACTTACCTAACTCTACAACATGCATGAAATTGGTATGAATTGTTTGAAAGTTTATGAATGATACAGGAGGAGGAGAAAGTGAAGTTATCAGAAGTGACTGGACTGGATCAAAAGCAGATAAATAATTGGTTCATCAATCAGAGAAAAAGGCATTGGAAACCAACTGACGATATGCGATTCGCCGTCATGGATGGGTTAAGTGGCGTTGATGGAGGAGCTATGTTCTTTTAGTTCTGCAACTTGCAAGTGCTAAATTTTGGACTCTCAACTCCTCTTTTTCAACTATACCTTTACATAATATAATTATCAAAGTTGTAGTTATGTCAGTGTATTGCATCATTGTTGTCCAGCATTCCGGAGTTGTTCTTTATTTTATGCCAATATGCCTCTTTTCCCTAGAAATTACTCAGCTTAGTGACTGTAATTCTTATGTATGTATGAATGGCGATAAATATTATACTACAGAAATGTTATTCTTGATTGGAATAGAAATTATTACTCTAGTTCTGAACTACAATTTTCCTTTCAGGTATGATACAAACTAATAATTTCTTTACATGTGGAGAATTTTTCATCTCAAAAGAAAGAAAAAATGTTTGCTAGAGTTATTGATTGTAAACGGGACGGAGCAGGTAGCCCAATTGTAAAATAGTTCTAACACGATGCAGACACTGGGCTAAAATTTCCCAAATTTTTAGAATAGTTTTAGTAGGAGTGTTGCTCCCTACACCTCTCCAAGTGAAACCTGTATCTCTTCATTAATTTAATTTATTTCAAAAATATTTTACACCTTCTCACTATTTTCTTTTATTCCAAAAATACCCTACACCTCTTCACTCTCCTTAGCAATCTTTCTCTTTCTCTCTCTACATTAATGGAGCATTTACATGGTTCATTAATGGAGCATTTACATGACTTAAATTTGAAGTTAGATATATTTTCTTAAATAAGTTTGATTCAATGTTATTTTCGTTGTTGAATATATTTTTTTCTTTTCAAATTACT
>NC_028353.1:8948198-9009978 GCF_000741045.1 Vigna radiata var. radiata
AGTATATAATAATAATAATAATATATCATTATTTACTATTAATATTATTATATTTATTATTTTGTATTTGCATCTAATTTTTAATTTTATAAAATGGAAATGGTAGAAGTACTACTATTGAAGTTTCAGTCTGAATTTTATATTTTGTAGTATGTTACAAATTCAAATCTAAACCACGTAAATGTTCCATTAATGTAGAGAGAGAAAGAGAAAGATGGTTAAGGATAGTGGGGAGGTGTAGGGTATTTTGGAATAAAGAAAATAATGGAGAGGTGTAGAATATTTTTGAAATAAATTAAATTAATGGAGAGATACAAGTCCCACTTGGGGAGGTGTAGGAAACAACACCCTTTTAGTAGGCTTTTACTATTTTGGTAAAAAGTGAGGCCCAAGCCCAATCCAGTAATCAGATTTACAATCACGTTTTAGACCTCACTTTTAAAAACCATAGAAGTAGGACAATCGATGAAGAGAAGTTGCAACCCATTTCTTGAATTTCTATGGACATGTTTACATTGAGATCATCAAACAGATGGTTGTCTACCTACTATAGTTCGAAATTTAGGCACCTTCGTTTTGTGTTCAGTTGCTAAATTGATCTTAGTTAATTGTTACAAAAGGCATTAATCTCAAATAATTAGATAGAACAGGGGATATTTGTGCCTGTATATCAACTTTCAACTACACAACTAATAGTTTACAAGTAATGTATTTGTAACGAATAAGAGTATTTAGTGAGTTTATTTCAGCAAGTAATTTATTTATTATATATTATGGTTAATATATCTCAACATGTATTGAATATAAGTTGTTTTAAAAAGAAAGGACTATTTATTTATTTATTTTTTATTTTCTTATCAATTCGCCGTGAGAGTTGTTGTAACTTCTCGACGTACAAAATGATCTGGTATATTAGAAATCGTCACATTACTAAATTACTTGAAGAAAAGTTTTTCTAAGTGAGTAATCTCTTAGAATTAATGATTGTGCACTTGTTTTTATTGTTTTTAATCGCTTGACAAAATAATTAAATAATAACAAAATTAAATTATTCCCGTAAATAAGTTCATTTCAGTAGTTCATGGGCTATAGTTGACCAAAACCAATTAATAAATTAGTTAAAAGTCTGAAAACATAATTTTTATAAACTAAAATTTTTAAAAATAATGTTTTAGTTAAGTTATTTTTCTTACGCGAGTTGAACAAAATTAACCATTTATGTTAGATGTGAAGGGAAATTCAGACAGAAATACTTTTATATTTAACTATATCATTATTTTTTTGTAGCTAATTATATATATTCTTCTTATTATTTAAAATATTTTAATACAAATTAAAATAAAATATAAACCATATAATAGTTAAAGTAAATACTCTACATATGTGTAATATATATATTTCTTATTTTTTTAGCTTTGTAATCTAGTTTTCTCTTCCTCCACTCACTGCTACTAGAGTTGTTCTCCTTTGTCGTCATACCACCATTGTTCATCTCTCATTTTATTATTAAATAAAATCCTTTTAGTTTTATCAGTTTAAGTAACATCGTCTTTGTATACTTGTGTCATCATTTTCTTTCTCTCTTTATTTGCTCTCTCTCACTTTTCTCATTGGATCTCTCTCTTATGATGAACTTTGTTTGAAATATCCTTATATCTAATTTGCATATGGAATTTTGGTTCAACTAGGTTTTGGATTATGGTTGATGGTAGCTTGTTAGTTTGCTTTGGTTTCTATTTGGGTAGTTGGGATGGAAAAGACAAAAAAAAAAAAAAAAAAAGATGTATTTCTCACTGTCAGAAAAATGATACTACTCTAACAAGTGATATAGTTCATACAACTTATGTAGTTCCATCAACCAATTACAATATAAAAGCATCATACAACATCGAAATCTACCTCGGTTAAATAATTTTTAATTGGAAAATGATATTTTAACACCATTTTTTGACACTGCACACGTGTCAAAATGTGATTGGACGATTTCAAATTAAAAAAAGTTGAGGTAGGGGTATATTTGGAAAAGAAAAGTCAAAGTTTGTTTTTTTAATTTGAAATCGTCCAACCACATTTTGACACGTATGCAGTGTCAAAAAATGGTGTTAAAATATATCATCATCCTTTTTAATTGGTGTATATATCATAGTGAAAAAAAAGTGACTGAAATAATGAATATGATAAGAAAAGAGGTGATTAACCCTAAAATCAATATAATTCATCAAATAAAGAGAAATTTATAAAAGAAAGTGACAGGTTTAAGTAATCAAGATATTGTTATAAAATTTTAAAATTCCAAGTTATTTTAAAATTTTATATTGACGAAATATCCTTTATAATAAAATATTATAAATGTTTTATAGAATAAATCATTGTGATGGAGATCCTTCTGTCTCTTGCATGTTTATGGAGGAGGAATGCAGGAGATGTTTGTCGAACAAGGAAGAATAGTGATAGAAATGAAATTGGTGGAAAGGTTTCCAAAGACAGAGGAGAGGTTAATTCTCAAGGAAACATGCGTCACTCTCCCAAACCCAATTGAAACCCTAACTAGGTTGCTCTAACCCTAAAAATTTTTACACTTCTTATATGAGTTATTGTTATATTTTAAATGACTTGTCATATAATTTCACACGGTATCTTAGAGTGACTTTATTTCTTTTCATGAATTTTTGTCCTTATACAAGAACATATTCTTTGATTTACACGTTTTACACTTATTTGCACAAAACGATGTTTATATATCTATTGGAGTGAATCCACACGACTCTCTAAATGGAACAAAAAAGCAACTGATAAAAATGAATGAATAGAACTCTTTATTTTAAATATAAAAACAAAACAACTCTTTTAATTTAAATGAAACTGTACAACTATATATTTCACATATTGGCACAACCATGTCACTTTTCATCAAAGGTTGACTATGTATATGTGAAGCAATGAAACATTAATAATAATTTTTAAACTTATATCAGAAGTTTTCACATATCTATATGGAAGTGCTGAAAGTTTTGTTTTTAGCATTGACATAAAAAAAAAAATTGCCATCAGATGGCTAGATTTTTGTTAAAAAGGGGCAAACTGAGAAAATATCATCAAGATTCACCTGTGAAGTATATGGGCCAATATGAACAACTAAATTAGGGATCGTATATCTGATTCTACTAATTAATAGACCAAACAGACAAAAGGAGACAGTAACAAAAATAATAACTTTCAGAATTGTCTTCTGATAAACTAAAGGCATACAAGATTAATACCCAATAAATGTTCTGTCTTTCCATTTTCTTCGTTGATTTTCCTTTCAATTAGCATTGACATCATAGATCATCATTAGTGTAAGACTAATAGTGAATGAATCGAGTAATCCGTGAGATTATGATTATATTCAAACTTATTGCAGTCACCCCACTCCCACCACCACAGAAAAAAGCATTAATTCGCATCTTAATTATGAATATATGCTTGGGTAATTAGTGATCAGGTACAGCGATGTGAAGATATATGCTTGTATATCTTTTACTCTCTTCAACTTTTCTGAGGTCAAAGACAAAGTGGTATCTCAACATGTCATCATCAGCATATGTAAGTATTAGACCAAAGACAAACATTGATAGATCTAGGAAAAAGGCAGATAAGTTGGCATCCTTTAAAAGCAAAGTAATCTTTGATTTGAAAGCCAATATGTCTGCTAATACCAAAGAGAGGAATTTTTTAGGACTTCTCTTTTTGAGTGATTGCGATTTAGTGGATAATAAGTAAATGCGCAGCCACAACAGCTCTGTGATATTCAGAAGAGAAAAAAATTAGCTAAGAATCTAGTACAATTAACCACCAATTAATTCAATTTAAAGTTAGGAAATCAATTTTCAAACCAGGGACTGCAATGGAGTTATTTCATTTGAATATTTTGATGTTTAAGTCCGGCATATGTCACATTTTCATGAAGAAAATGCCTGTATCTTAAAAACAACATATTTCATGCTTTCAAGTAAACTACTTTCGTTCTATTAGTTTACACATATTTCAATCAATTTTAATGATTCAAAATTAATTTCACTGTACTGTTTTGTGATTGAAATACATATAAAGAAGAAACAGAAAGCTCTAAAAAAATTAGTCCAGGTCATATCAATTCTTACATCATGAATGGTAGAATCCAGAACAACATCAAATACTTGAAAATAATCCCAAGTTTTTCAAATTGTGACCACTTTCACTAGTTTCCATCATATTTTAAATCAAACTAATATTAATTGTGTGTTTGAATTTACGTTCAAGCTGGCATTCTGGTGTCAGTTCATCGAATCCATATATCAAGAGAGAAACTTTTCTGTTTGAACGCCTTGAAAAGTTATGAGAATAGCTATTCAATCACACTCTAAACTACTATTCCAGCAGTTCAATGTCTTTTGAAGTGATTCAGATTAAATTAAATGTACATTTCAAACTCACCAGCAGATTCAAAATTAATTTAAGTAAAGTTTAAACAAGACTAACCCCAAGCTAAGCAGCTCCTGTAGCAATTCCATGAGCATCCTTTGATATCAATGCACGCCGTTACATACGCATGTTAATTTTCCTTAATTAGAATATGAAGATGAGCAAAAAAGTATAGAGGAAAGCGTAAAGATAGTATGCTAGCATGCATGTGGTTATGGGTCGGTTGAGGAAGATAAGATCTAAAACACAGAATCTCTTTCATATAATTTATTGCAAATTCAAGAACAACAATATGTAAAACACTTAAGTTTTGGTGGATGAGATACAAAACAGTGGGACATAAGTGAAAATATTAAGTAAGTAACTTAGTTGCTATACCACATGACCCAATCTTCATCTTAGATAACATGAAATTAGTTGGTTGACTAGAGCTGTTCCTCAATAGCAAATTCCTCGATCATGTTCCCATGGTTGAGGGGGTTGAAGGCTTGAATCTCGGAACATTTGTTGGGAAGGATCTTGGAAGCAAGGCCTTGATCCAGTGAGTGCATAGGGACAGGATATTTACGTGCTATGAGAACGGAGTTGATGACCTCATCGGTGGGGTGGAACACGGTGAGGACCTCAAAGCCTCGAAGATCGCAAGGCTCAATGACAGGGTAGAGAAAAGCCCTTGCCCCATGAGCGCTCCTTAGCATGAGAAGTGCTCCAGGGTTCATGTGCTTGGCCAAGTGATCGATGATGCGGTTTTTGCCCTCCTTGTCCATGCCCACAAGTGCTGCCAAGTAAACAACCTCGTACTCCTTCAAAGCGTTGGACACATCCAATATGTCAGTGGTGTGAAAAACCATGCGGTTGGACAAGTCAGGGTGAGAGGAAACCAAGCGCATAGCGTTGGAATTGGCTAAAGGATCCATGTCATAGTTGTGAAATGTGGTGGAGGGTAAGTGGTTGGATGCCAACACAATCGAGGTGAGAGGGAGGGGTCCAGAACCCACGAAGGCGATTTTGCTGGGGACATGGGTGCAGTGCTGGGTGAGGATAGTGAACTCAAGGAGACCAAGTTTGAGGTAGTTTGAATAATAAGGAAAAATATGAAGGTTTTGAAGAGGGTTGTCGTATGAACCTAGGAGAGTTGAGTAGTGGGTCTCTAAATGGCCTTCGGCTTCACCACAGAGTTTTATAAGGTGAGATCTAATCTCTTGCACGTTTTTGTTTAGGTTTGTGACATCTATTGGGCTGGGGGGTATGCATGTGAGGACTAGTTGGGTGAAAAGCATGTCGACATTTTTGCAAGGTTTCAGACTCTCGAGGCTCGAGATTTGTTCATACAGCCCGCAGACTTTTTCAATCAGCAATTCTTCCTCGCAAACCATGTCGACACTATGAGGTTATTGTGATGCTGTGTTATGGGAAGACTCAATCTCACCCTTTGCAAAAGCTCAATGGGGTGATCATATTTAAGCCCAACTGTGGGCTCCACTCACTTCACCCTTTGGAATTGCCTTGCTTTTTTATTCTATTTTTCGGATATTGTTATGCCACCACCTCTATCATTTTTCTCAACATTATCATTCCCATTTTATAGGTCTTGTAAACATGAACTCATATCTTTTATAAAATATGCCTGTAAATAATCACCTGTAAAAATGCCTTCCTAGTTTTCTTCAGTTTTTTTACTATGTAATTTTTGTTTATATCTTCAGCAGATATATAAGATAGGGTAACACTTCAGTTGAAACTGGAAACAACTTCTAAGACCTATATGGTCTTATCTATATTTCAATAATAAGGCAGTGCCGCAGCAACTTATACTCTTCTTCTTGTTTCCTATAATTAAGAGGATAGGCCAAAAAAGAGAGAAGATATGCAAAAGAAAATATTTAAATCAAATGCAAGTATGCTGTTTTGAACCTTTCCATACCGCGACAGGGATGGGGAATAATGACAAAAATACAATGCACTTTCCAAACTAAATTTTAAGAGAAAACTCTTCAGACTACATAAATTTGTATGTTCACTCAAGACTTCAGAAAATTTTAGATAAGATTGAAAGATAACATTAACAACATAGCACTGTTGTATTTAGTTGTGTCAAATCTCAAAGGTTCCATGTCCAAAACTTAAAAAAAAAAGAGACAAGGAAATAGTTTAAATTGAGTAAGTACTTTTTCTTGTATATTTATTTTTGTACAAGCCATCATCAATAGTAAACAATTTTTGAAAGCATTTGACATTTTTGAAGTAGATTTATAATTTATTTTCTCATCCTTCTCACGATTATGTCATGATTTTGAGGACTATTAAACAACATTTTGTATGCAGACATTTTTTTATCAGTAAAAGATTTAAATTACTCATTACTATAAATAAATAACATATACTCTTATAAGTGTGTCAAAATAAATAAATAAAAGTATGGGTAGGGTATGGAGAGGTACAGTTTCGATAAGTGACTCAGTCTATGATTCCAAAATGTTTTTGTTTTCACACTGTCACGGTTGCATTTTGGTTCATTACAAGGAATCCATCCCCTTATAAAAGTTTGACTACATGTATGGTTGTCATTATAAACACTCAAAATCATATTAATTTTCTTTATAATAAATATATATTGTCTCTATCATTGTTGATTGGTAACATAAAAGAAAGAATTAATATATTTTTTTTTATAAATGATCAAATTATGCTAGTAAACTCTGTCTATATCTTTAAATGGTCTGTTATATTTTAAAAATGTCAAAGAAAATCTTGAATACTTTAAATTCGATTTTTGATGATGATTTCCATCAATAGGGACAAAAATTGTCAGATACAGCAACTATCATATAGAGTTCTTGCTCTTCTCATTCGATTATCATCGCTGTAGGAAGAGTTTTTGTTTCATATGCAAAGTGATTGCGTCTTCATGACAAGACATTTTCAATAGATTATTACAATCATCTTGAGTTAACTTGTACGAAAGACGACTATAGGCAATGGCAGCGGTAAGTGATAGTTACCACCCTCTATATGTTTTTAACAATAAAAAATAACGCACACATGCATGCGCATATTAAGGATATTTCAAAGTTGTTATTTTAATAAAGATATTAGTATTTTATTTGGTTAAATATAATACCTTTTAATATAATTTATTGCTTAATACGTATACAATTTTTTTAAATATAATTTTAGTGAAAAAAATATTATCATTTGAGCATAAAATATAAATACACTATATCATATTACTATATAGTACATGTTATAAAGATGGGAGAAAATAACACGATGTTAGTTTATATTTATTTGTTTGTTCAATTATTACTAAACAAACCAAATTGAATTAGCTAGCCCATCTACTTTTAAGAGCATGTTGGATGATGGGATTTTAAATAAATTCCTTATCACACAAAACAAAAAAATTAATTCTCCAACAAGGTAATCTGTGTAGATTAATTTGTAGAAGTTTTCTTGACTTCTCTAAATTTGTATTTCTTTACTTGTTAATTTTATAATTTATGTATAGATTAATTTGTAGACATTTTCTTGAGAGGTCTAAATTTTTTATTATTTTACTTGTTAATTTTAATTTATAAAGAAACTTATTTCAATTTTTTTTTTCATCTTTTCCCCCTAAAATAATTCAGAGAAAACTCATCCAAGTTTTCTTTCATCCATCATCTTCAATTTGTTCATCCATTATGGATTAGCCTTAAACAAAACATATATAATAGATATTTAAGGGTTACACAATCATTTAAAGTATTTTTTTTCCCCAAAAAATACAAATAAGTAGAAAAAGAATTAAAGAGTAATTTTAACATAATTATTTTCATCAGTTTTTAAAATCTAATGGTTAAAACTATCAAATAAGAAAATAAAAGTAACACAAACTATGCAATAATGAAAAATATATATTAATAGAAAAAATTCTAACGTAAAATAGTGTCCTATAATAGAGTTTCTATTTTTTTAATTCAATTGAATTAATTATGTTGTTTAATTTTTTTTAATATTTTATCTCGTCATGTTACTTATCATCATAAGTTAAGAAATGTAAAATTTTGTATACTAACAATTTTTTTCAATAATTAGTCAAAATAAAATATTCAAAGTACTTTTTATTTTAAAGTATAATGTCTAATTTTTATGTAAAGTTATTAAACCATTTTTTACACGTTGTAAGGTAATGAACATTTCTTATTGCATCACCTTTATATGAACACCTATTTAATTACCATTAACACTTATCTCTGACTTTGGCACATTAAATGATGATAGGATTTGGTACATTAGCTATAATATTGTTTAATATTGATAGCAAAACTTTATCACATATATTAGCCTATAGACCCGATTAAAATGATAGGAATGGACTGCTGACTGCTCTCACACATCTACACGAGACTTTTCAGTGTGTTTTGTCCTCACTCATACATTTTTCGAGAAAACTTTCCGGAAGGTCACCCATCCCATAATTACTCTAGGCTAAGCACGCTTAACCATGAAGTTCTTATGGGTTAGGCTACCAAAAAACAAATGCATTTGTTTATATGAGTAGTCAAATCAATTCCTTTAAGTTATCTTTCAACTGTATATATAGTCTCATACCTATACAGTCTCTAGATCCCTCTCATTCTGGTGTATGTTCGATTCGTCCATGTGTCCCTTCCACTAGAAACCTGCTAGGAGCCGCTCCTTGTCCATGCCTCTTGCACCGGCGATCACTCCCCGTCCTCGTCGTGTCACATCACTCATATAATAAAACAAATTAAACAACAAATCAAAAAATATAAAAAATTTAAATACACAAAATTTAATCAAAATTACCGAAATACCCAAGTTTGTGGAAACTTCGAAGTTACTTAAGTCTAAAAATATATATTGGATAAAATAATTTAAAATCTTGAGTAATAGTTGAAATTCAAATATTGATTGAATAGTGTATGCGAGTTGTTGTAAACATTCATTTTTTTTTAAATAAAAGAAGTTGAAAATCAAATTTCATAAATTCTAAAAGAATATATTGTACCAAAGAGCTCCGTTATGTTGATTCATAAAAATCATGATATCTTATTGAAGAATTAATATATCGGTTCCAGATTTTAGAGCAACCCATAATGTGAAAAATACTTCAAACTCTGAGTTGAATTACTTTTCATTATAATTAATGCAATGAATTCATAAGTGTTATTTTTGCATGATTTTTAAATCAACTAATATTAAAATTAAAAAGTTATCATGCACAATAATATGCAAGATAAATAAATAAAAAAAAACTTTAATATTCTTTTCCCTTTTTACCTGTCTTTAATTTTGCCATATTCCTATAGAATGCTTGCATCTTAGCTTGATAACTTTATACTATTAAATTTCTGGCTTTTTAAGTTTGTCGTGTGATAATCGAATTTTGTGTCTTCTTTCATTTGTTGGACACGCGTGCCATGATTGGCATTTTTTTTAAGTGTCGATGTTTTCTTTTACTCGATCACTTGATTTGATTCATATAAAATGTGTTCATAAGATAAATATTAAATTTGAATTCAGTAGGAAAAAAAAAAAGCCTTAAGGTTTTAAAATAAAACGTTATAAAATTAAAAAGTTATAAATTATTTTTATAAGATCCATTAGTAAACCCTTATATAAATGTTATCTTAGTCTTCAGCAGTTAGTTGTAGTTTGATTCCATTCAACTTGCATTTCTCCAGAATTGTTGTAATTTGAATCATGGAGATGTTCCCAAGTAGCTAATCGAATTTATTCCCGTTTCAGATGAAACCTTGTTTTGAGTTTATTTGTGTTACCTTTAAGATATTTAGGGTTAATATGCCCATATCCCATATCCTTGTAATGAGTAACCATGCCATAAGTTGGATGCCATTGCAAAAATAAATAAATAATAAACCTAAAATTACCTATTCTACACTTTAAGATATTTAGGGTTTTCATTACTTTTTTTTTTTTTCATTTCTTGTCAATATTTTTGGCACTTATACAGAAAATGTCGTTACGAACGCTGTAAGGACACAGTATGGGCACTAACAAAAAAAATATATGAATCTGATAATGTTGACATTATGATGCAAAATATTAATATATTAATTTATCGTAATCTGGATTCCTTCGCTTTTCCCCCTCCATTTGAATGGTGCGAATGAGACGTTTTCATTCCCTTTATTTCGTGCAAGCAATTTTCATTAATAACGCTTTGCCTTGTACGGTTGAAGATTAGTTTCTCTCATATTGCCTTCCTTACACGAAATAAAGAAATGGTTTTTTCTCTTTTACTTTAAACAACGAATGACGCATGCAACACTTTATAATAAAATAATAAAAATCGAATTAGCAATAGCATAATTGACAGCGTAGTAATTTTCATATTATAGATTGGATGGAAATTCAAAGTAGATGATTAGTGATGCATGATGGTTATATATTCTTCCCCAGCCGTCCATGGGTTTTGGGGACCTTTGTGGGTGAGAAATTGAAAACTGAAGGAAGTGGCTCCTCAGATATAGACATCAGATATAGATGTCTGGGGTAGGAATAGGGTTTGAGAATGTGCATGGAATAGTGCAAATGCTTTATTGGTATTTTAAAAATGTTATGGCTGCCAAATTGGCCACTTCCAATTCCACTGTAACGGCACCAAATGCGATAACTCGACGCTGAAACTAAAGAGGAATAGTGCAAATGCTTTTTTAGTGTGATTGGTGAGTTGAGGTAGCTTTCGGTTGGTGGGGGCATGAACAAAGTCAAATATACTTCATTATTTGTTTTATACACAGAGATGTGTGGCAGCCACAAGAAAGCGTGTGGCAGAAGCAGCCACGCCACACTGCTTCTGCTTCATTCGTTCCTTTCATCGACTACCCACGCAACCTCTCACCAAAAATTATACGTAGAGCTTTCAAATACTTTCTCTCAGCATCACAGATTCCATAATTATAATAGATAATATCTTGCATGTATGAACCCATGAAGGTGCATGCCCTGTAGCTATAGAGTGCTAAGGAGGAGCGGATATGCACGTTGGACGAAGGAGGGAGAGACTTCTCGGCTTTCAACTGTGGAGATTTTTTTTAAGGAGCAGAGTGATTTCCAAACTACAGTGACGTTCACCAGCGAATCGATATTATTCACAAACAAATTTATTTAAATACATGTGTGTATAATTCAAAGTAACTTATTTGCTAATTTTTTATCTTTAAATATACTAGTTTATAATTAAGAAAAGAGGATATATTCAATTTCAAGATAATGACATATTATAATTCATATATATATATATATATATATATATATATATATATATTAAGTTTTTATTCTTATTTATAGATTTGTAGATCATTATTCTTTTGTTGACTGTGCGTTTGAGGGTTGAGCTAAAATCTTACTTTTGTGTTAAGCTTAATCACACCACTTGAACGTTATTTATCACTCAAACGAAGTTTTTCTTTTCCATTAAGAACGTGCATAGTACTTGAAAGTTAACTTAAACAATCTTGTTGCCACTTACGTGATGGCTTGAACAAGGAGAATCACCATTATATTTTTTAATTGATTTTTCGTTTATCAATGCGATGGACTTCTCTAATGCTTCACAATTGGAATTTCTCGCTCAACTTTCGTTTGCTCGTTTCACTGGTATTTTTGGGTTAAATATATTTTTAGTCTCTATATTTTGGAGCAATTTTGGTTTTAGTCTCTCTTTCAAATTAAGGTATAATTTAGTCGTTCAACTTTAGAAAACTCTTGTTTTAGTCCTTTTTATCAAATTTTTTTAACTTTATTTGTTGTTTCAAGCACGTTTCATTATAGCATTTGGATTGTTTACACTGTTTGACACATTTTTGCTTCAATGCTAACTGAGAAACGCATTTGAAACAACAAATAAAGTTAAAAAAATTTGGTAAAAAAGACTAAAATCAGAGTTTTCTAGAGTTGAAGTACTAAATGGTACCTTAGTACTAAATGGTACCTTAGTTTGAAAGAGAGACTAAAACCAAAATCGCCCCTACTTGTATTATTTGAATTATTTTGATGTTGTTTAAATGGGTGATTGTTTTACTCTGATATAGTTAGATTAGGTATTTGAATGATAGGTTAAGTTTTTGAATCTAATTAAATTCCAGCAAATATAATTTGAGTAGCATGTGAATGAGAAATTGTATAAGATTAAAAAAACATTGTTTCTGTTTAATTGAAATAAAAAAACTTGATTTGTATTGTTCATCAAACAAGTGATATTTTCATCAAGCATCACCATAAGTTCATGATATTTTGTTAAAATATTATTAATTAGTAATATATAATTTTAAATAATTAGATTTTAATAATTAGTACTACCACTATTATTATTTTCATAATTATTTTAGGCCAATGAGGTAAAAATTAAAAGAGAATTAACCGTCAATCTTGTCATTATATATTGAAGAAACATGACCTAATATTTCTCTCTCTCTCTGATGTAATTAATTCTTATCATTTAAGAAGAGGAAAGAATGCGAGTTCTCTTACATATTAAAATACGTTTAAACCATTTAGGCGTTTCTATTTTCCTTTCGGTCTTCCCACTTTGATCCCCTTTTTTTAAACTTTCCCAATTGAGTTCTCAAAACTGTTAATTTGAAACAATTCAGTCCCTGCCGTTAAAAATCGTTAACGACCGTTTAAGCATTGATGACATGGCATTATAAATAAATTTTATATTAAAATTTATTAATAAATATTTATTTAATCAGAAGGGCAAAGTGGGAATATCTTTTGGGTTTGGCCCAGTGGTCTTCCATTCAGAAACTTAGAAACCCCTTTAGGGTTTCCACATCCTCACCTCACAGTGCACTAGCAGCCCCTCATCTCTGCCGGCAGAACCCAAGGCTACCATCTCACCACTCGACTTCTCCGGCACAGACCGCCATCAATGGTGTCGCCGGTGACATCGCGAGCCGCCAGAGCCACCGATCGCCCGACGTCAGGCCCTTCCTCCATTTCGGTTCGCACGCCACCACCTCATCCGACCAGTCACCGTCGTTTGAGCGAGCCCAGCCGCCGTGAGTTACCAGCCAAAACACCACCAACACCACGGGTCACGGCCAAGGTCGCCGCTGGTTACCCTTCATTCGCAAGCAGGGAAAAAACCCTCCCCTCTCTTCGAAGTCGTGGTCGCTACCACCAAGTTCTACAAGTCCGACACACACAACTTGCTAATTGGGTGGTGAAGCCCCAATTGTAACACTTTAGAGCAACGAGGATTATCTGACTTTGTTTATAATTGACCCTGGGTGTTCGGATTGAGTTTTTTCTTACAGGGAAACGACATTGGGGATTTCACGGTATAAGTCGAGGTTAATGATGATAATGGGGTTGTGTTTGTGAAGTTTTTTTTTTTGTTGATTTGGTTCAGCTTGGTTGATTTTGTTCTTCCTTGTTTGAGGTATATTGTTGTTGATGTTGGAAAACAAGGAAAATAAAAGTATAATGGAACATGAAAGGGGGGTTGAGTCTACATGTGGCCGTGATGTTGAAGGGTTTCATTGGGTTGGTTGGTTTCATTTGTTTTGGTCTCCTCTGTTTTCCTTTTTTAAATGCAGGACCAATGGTGTGAGAACAATGGCGAAAATGGGGATATTTAGTGGTAGAAACATGTAAAAGAAGTCATTCAGCGGCGGAGGAATCAAGGAGTAGATATGGGTTGATGGTGGTGACGCTAGGTAGGGGTGGAGATCATTAACAAAATGCAGATAGAGGTTTCAAGTTAAAGAGGGAGTGTGATTTGCATAGGACGAATGACGAAGGGGAACACTCACACCAAATGAAACTGGCTTTTTTATTTTTCTGAGTTGCCTTTCCTTCGACAATTGTGTATCTGGATTCCTTTCTTTAACACCCTTGGTATTTTCTGTATATCCAACTTTACTCTCTGCTCCCCCAGAATGGATGATGGTTCCGGATTAGAACAAGAACCAACCCTGCCAATTCGCTTCGCCTCTGCCAAAAACAAAGATCGCGTCCTTTCTGCCCAATTTGCCCTTCTAAAATTTTGATTAAATAAATATTTATTAATAAATTTTAATTTAAAATTTATTTATAATGCCACGTCATCCATACTTAAACGGCCGTTAACGATTTTTAACGGCAGGGACTGAATTGCTTCAAATTAGCAGTTTTGAGGACTCAATTGGGAAAGTTTAAGAGAAGGGGACCAAAGTGGGAAGACCGAACGAAAATAGGGACGTCTAAATGGTTTAAACCTATTAAAATACTATCATTTCTTAACATTTTAATAGATAAATTATCTACCCTTAAGAATCATTATATTCAATGTTAACAAATATGGTCGAAGGTTGACCAAGAAGTTAGAAGGGAGAAGCAATGCAATGCAATATAAAGGAAATACATTTTATAAAGTGAAACATATGCACAACATGTTCGACAATTGGGCCTGCTTTATACAGTGCTATTTTTTCTTGTTCATTTATGCATGTTTTGAAACATAATATTGGAGCATAAACGTTGAAGAAAATCCAATTTAACAATGTTGTAAACTTACGACTTTCATTTAACTTGAGAAGTTTTGGTAGAAAGTAGATTCAAACATTGTAAGCTTTCCATCTAAAAACATAAACCGAATAAGTTTGACGTAAAAAGAAAATATTGTTTGTTCATAATTAATGTTGTTGTTGGTTAGTTAGGTGAAGACACTTAAACTTTTCTTTCTAGAGTCGAAGAGAATGCAACAAGAAATGGAGTCCATTAACGACATCATATAGCATTAGCCCTACTTTACCTCCAAACCAACTACCGGTGTGACTTCCGACAAGGTAACCAAGTCTCCCAAGCTTTTGCTCCCCAAGGAAGCCTCCAGCATAAGTACCAAACAAAGTGCCACTTCCCCTAAAGAAACCCTCCATCAAAGTACCACCATAGTACACAGATTCAAAAAAATCCCATCCTGAAGAGATGATAGGACCCAATCTGTGTTTGGCGTTACGAGAAGCCAATTTTGCTGCCTTTTCACCTTCTTTCTTGGCATATTTCACAGAAGCACTTTGTGACAATCCCTTCTTCACAACATCAGCAAGTGCAGATTGAATTGCACCTTGCTTTGCTTTTTCAACACGAGCCGCTCTGATATTGTAAAAGTAGAGCTTTGCACCTTCCTTCACTGTACATGCTAACGTTCCAGAAGTCATGTCAAAGCAATTTAAGATTGTAAACTTCCCACTATGGGATGATGCATTCTCACCAACAAGTTGTCTGCATTGTTTAGCTAAAGGAGTAACGGGATATTAGAAAATAATGAGCAACAACCTCCGCCTTAGCAATTATGTGTTACTACTGATGAGTAAATAGTAAGAAACTGGTTAAGGTTGAAAACAAATAGAGTAATAATATCTTGACACACATAGAATATAAGGGTAAAATGATCCAAAAAGTGTAAAGTTTTGTAGTTTTTCAAAAAAGAAGAGAGTAAAAAGTAAATAAGAATAATGTCAAATAAATGTAAAAAATTTAGATATGTCAAAGAATCATTTCTCAAACAAATATTGTATCTTTATCACTCCAAAATCCACCACATTAATGATCACATATAAAATTAACATGCACATAATAATACTCAAAGGAATCCATGATTAAAAAGACATTATGTCTCAATTATGTAAACTTTCCAAAAATTTAACACACAAATATTCTAACCTTTGATGTGAACAATCATGATAGTCCCCACAATTGGTTAAGAATTTTTATCAGTAAAAACAATATTTATCAGTTAAAACTTTCTTCAATACTAAAAGATAAACTCATTATTAAAATATAACTTTGATCAGTATAGAATTCTGATTATAGAGACTTAGTACTTCACAATCCATATTTGTAAGAAAAACTAATTATGCAAACTCTCCCAGATTAAGATACCAAATTGTTCACGAAAAATTGGTACGAAGTAAGCAATAAACATTCACTGTCCAATCGTGCCAGATGCAAGATTACGAGTATTTGACATGAAATTAATATAAAGGGATCCGAATTTTTTTTCTGTTTTCCTACCTTTATTCTCTACACAATCGAACAAAGTAGACATGCAATGATCATTGATGTCTGATACATTTTTGAATCTCATTGATGTCTGTGACATTTTTTAATCTCATTGATGTCTATAATTAGATAACATCAATGTCAAATGCTTCAGAAAAAGAAGAAAAGGAAAATCAATTTTAGTCACATAAACAGAATACATAGAATAGGAAATGAAAAATTCGGTACCTGTGACGCTAAAAGCAACGATGGCAGTCACTATGGTTAGAAATCGAACTTTCTTCTTCTGGAAAGCCAACGGCATGGCAGTAACGGAAAACGAAATGTAACGAATTATTTGGAAATTACTATAAAGTATAAACAAGAGACCTTCAAATGAAAGCTTCCAAGAGAGGGAAAATCTTAACGATAGATTCTTGATTAGTTCAGGTAAATTATTGCTAGCAATAGAAAAAGGCTTTTGCGGAAATGTACAAGGTTAATGATAACGGGTTGTCCAATCGACCCAATTACACTGTTTAAAGCGGGCTTGCTTTAGGTCCAATCTTAATTATTAGGACAACATTAATGTAAAATGCACTAAATAACATATAAGTCTCATTTTTTGTTTAATGGGGTCTGTAAAAAGTTTATGTAATAATAAAATAATACTAAATTAAAACTTTCTGTTTAATTATATTAACCTTACAATTATCCTTGTTTTATTTTTTTTTCTATCACTATATCATTAAAATTGTTTCATTTTTAGCCTATAATTTTATTTTATTTTATTTTAAAAAATTATTGAATGCCAACCACATGTTATATTCTCTTCTAGAAGCTTTTACCTTCATCATTTACATTCAATCAATTAAACTTCCATAATGTAGCACCAAAACCACAGGATATAGTGATTGTAATATCTAAGAACAGGATTAGCAAAAATGTTATTGCAACTTAAAATTTCGAAACATCGAAAAGAAAGAAAAAGAACACCGCAGGAATTATTTGTTACAAATTTGTCGAAAGTAACTTCCTCCAACTGAGATTAAATAAACAAAAGGTACTTGCCGTTAACACGGTTAGACTCATCAGTGTGGCAAGAGAAAAACAGTAAAAATAATCATTACTATATTCCCAGGAGATAAGAAGGATGCAAATCTCACGTACCTTCTGCTATTGTCATATGTGTAAATAAATGAATCTTAAAAGTACAATAATCATGGTTTACTGCATCAAAGGTTATTGGGAAGTTATTCCGACTCCGCAAGGTAAATAACATCATGCTTTTAGCTTCATACTTTCACATTCATAATTCAGTGATATGCATTTGTCACGGTAAGTATAGGAAGCCAAATATGCTTCCTTATATTCTAGGATAAACCTTGATGAGGAACGACGGTTACTGAAAGGACAGAGGACTTAACCTCAGACTCTGAAAAATCACTGAGTATGCAAATGCTGCCAGAGCTGAGAATTTGATTGATTTAAGCATCATTATCTTTATCCAAAGAAGCTGATAGATAGCTCAAGATGAATCCGTCTAGATCGCCCTCAAGGACGGAGTCAGGGTCTGAAACCTCATAGTTAGTTCTAAGATCTTTCACCATACGGTAAGGCTGCATTATATACATAATATAATATTAGTTACAATTATAATTAAGACAGAATGCCTAGATCATGACAGACTGCTAAAAAAATGGGAAGGGGGAGACATGTACAATCTCCAACTTACATGGAGAACATAACTGCGAATCTGACTGCCCCACGTTATGTCAGTGAGAGACTGTGTATGTTGTGCATTCAACTGTGCTTGGCGTGCCATCTCCAGTTGGTCTAACCTTGACTGAAGCACAGCCATGGCTGAAGCCTTGTTCTGATGCTGCGATCTGTTTTTAAATCATACCCAAAATCAAAACCTAAGAACAAAACACAATCAATGCGTGAATATGATGAGGACTAATTTCTTACCTTTCGTTCTGACAAGTTGCAGTAACTCCTGTGGGAATATGAACTATTCTTACAGCGCTCTCAGTTGTGTTGGCATGCTGGCCACCAGGACCACCAGCCCGAAATCGTTCGATTCGAAGATCAGATTCATTAATCTGTACATGGGTAGATCCATCACCTAGGATTGGAATCACTGCCACAGCAGCAAATGAAGTATGTCGTCGCTTATTGCTATCAAAAGGTGATATGCGCACCAGCCTGTGCACACCTATTTCTGCTTTGGCATATCCAAATGCAAACTCACCATCTACTTTAATGGTAGCTCGCTGAAAAAGCAAGTAGACCCATGTATTCAGAAACTAGCAATCCCCTTCAATAGAAAATATAACATAAGGCAAGAAATGTCAGAGGCAAAAGCTATGTTGAACTAGAGGCTATAAATGGAAATGGATTCCTATCGGGAATTTTGCTTGTAGTTTAAATGCTATCCAAATTAAGCAACATAGAACATGACAGTTGAAAATCAGAAATAATATAGTCACATTAGAAGGAGGTGGCCATGGGTCATGCATGCAAGAATTTTGTGGAAAATTGCAAAATAATTTTAAAGTAAATAATTCTGAAGATGGTATGAAGAAGAACCTTGATTCCTGCAATCTCACCAGGCATTTCATCCATCAAAGTTACTTTATATCCATGCCGCTGTGCCCATGACTTATACATCTGCATGACCATTGATGCCCAGTCCATACTTTCCGTACCCCCAGCCCCAGCTTGAACCTATATTAATTATATAATAGTAAGCTTCAAAAGGCACACTGATTCACAACAACAGCCCAAGTTCACTTCTTTATAACGAATAAGGAAAAACATGTTAGGAATCTAGGATATATTATAGTGCAGCATATCAACATCATGCTCTTAGACCTAGATTGATGGCTTGGGCATGAATAATAATAAAAACAGCAAGGCGGTAATAGAACATTTTAATTCTATGACAGCAACCTCAATGTAACAAGAACAAGAATCTTGCTCTCCAGCAAGCAACGCCTCTAGCTCTTTCTGTTTTGCATCTCTTCTCATGTTAAGCAACACTTTCAATGATTCCTGAAAAGGGAATACTCAATGCATGAATATATAAATCTGTATGTACTAGTAAGAAATGATCAATCTAACTCTTCTCAACGAACCTTGAAAGAGAATAAACTAGTTTTCAACATCAATATATGTTTCCTACAAATTAGATCTACATAAGACGTTCAGCCCTGTAGATTTTCAGACATTGCAGTATGCTGTTAAACAATAAAGTGTCTACTTAAGTTTTCTTTCTTGAGACAATAAATTACCAAGTCCTCACCGGCTTAAATTTTTAGCTCTTTTATTCTCCTTATCACCACTCTACTTTGCACACCAAATCAAAGGAACACAGGTTAGATTATTGAGCATGACAGCCTTTTGTATGTAAGACTATTACAAAAAAAAAAAAAAAAAAAAAAGCGAATACATGCCTAGGATAAGATGAAGCGAGTCCCCACCCATTCCAAATCCGCATCATTCTCTTCGCGGGCAAGCTTTATCATGTCGATATGCTCAAGTAATTCTTGTTCCAATGCATTTACTTCTTTCATTTTCCCCAGGAGCGAACCATGCTCTCGGCTTATTTTACCTGCGCGCACCGGATCATCCCAAAGGTCCTCCTTACCCAGCTGGAATGATAACATATCCAACCTCACCTTCAATTTTTCCCACTGCCACCACAACACACGATCAAGTTCTAACAACCCAAGATAAAAAAATTGGAAAACAGAACAATCATACTTATGCCCTAAAACAAAGTCCAATCAATAATAATTAGTACATAACTACTTAATAAGTTACTAAGCAGTGATTAAACAAAAGCACGTTAATTTAAGAGAAAACAGGGTATATACCTGCAAGCGGCGTTTGATCAAATCAATAGATTGAGCTATAGCGGTGGCATGACTCTTCCAATCGCCTTCGTTTTCGTCCAGAATGTTCCAATTATTGGCCAGAATTTGTTGGACCGTGAGCCCATCAGAGGTTGAGGGCTCAGAGGCGGCGGCCTCAGAGGCCCAAAAGCGAATTTGGAGAAGCGCGCTAGAGAAGCTGAAACTTGGGATCGAATTTGAAGCGAAGCAAGGAGTGGGTTTATGTGGAAGGGAATGTGATGATTGGCGACAACAAAACCAGCTTGAGTAAGCCAGAGTGTGATGCGACTCGAACGAGTTTCCGACGTGTTTGTGCAGAAACAGGGACAAGGCCTTAGTCCTAAGGGATTTTCGTAGTAAACGTGACATGTTGTAGCCCTTGTGTATTACAAAACAATGTAAACACTGAAACTAACAAGTCTATGAGGAGAAGAAAAGAAACAGTACCCCACCTTTCAGCTTCAGGAGCACTCTACGAAGACGATGAAGATGCTAATGCCAGCGGGCCTGGCCCGTTTATCACCTTGATATATATTTTCATTATTATGGGCCTACCATAGCGATTTATGTCAAGGAAGCCCAATTATTCGGAGTAAATGATTGTTGTTTACACCCATTCTTTTGTTGATATACTCATTTTTGTATTTCTAAAAATATTCTAAATATTCTTTTTTTAGAAACTAACCTCAGGGTATAATTAATAATACCTTCTAAAAGGTAACCACTTTTCACTTGTAAAAACTAATTATTTGATCTCTTTGTCTCGTTACTGCAGTGCTTAATTTTTTCAAAAATTATAACATTTTAATGGCTGTTTTTTAACAAATTTCAAAATGTGTTTAGTGGCTAAAACTCATTATAGAAAAAGAATTTTTTGATGATTTTGTATTAAAAAAGAAGTCAAACATCAACGTATATACAATGCCGTATTTTAGAGGACTGTAAATCCCCTTGTATTAGTTACCTCCTAAAATTTAGGTGAAATGAATTGTAATTCAGCTCTCTTTTAGGAACATCTAAAAAAACTAGTATTAAAAACTCACAATAGAAGATATACTTTAAGAAATAAGAAAACAATCATTACATTTTCTTTCTTATATATATATATATATATATATATATATATTTGACAAATTCTACTCATAAAATTACAGTAACTTAAATACCATTAACATTGTTGATAAAAAATTTCTCACAAAAGATTTTTCTTTCAAACTAAGCTTTGCATTTAAGGATGGAAAATGACACATCATTGCTTCAGAAGATTCTTGGCAAAATATAATTCGACGTTAAAAAACGAGTTATTACCCTTATCCAGATTTTTGAGGTTAAGTGACCAATTTTCTTCTCAAACTATCTCAGACTTGGATTCACCAGTAGCCTACCAATGGTTGGAATTTATCCAAATCAAGATTCTACAAGCTACGACAATCACAGTTCTCAAAGATATTTTTGTCCAAGACAAAAAATAAAAGCCTTTACTTGAAGCTTTAACATCAACCGCATGACAAGATCTTCCTACAAAAGCTACTCTAAAGGGAAAACTGACATATTAGTTCCCAGGACCTGCATGTGGTTTTCGCTTCCTCACAATCAGAACTGGGCACTTCACGTTCTGGTAGCAGTATTCGCTCACACTTTCAATGAAAGCCCTGAAATTCAAAAAAGGAAACCTCAATTTATTACACTATTCAAACATAAATTGGGTACTAAGAAGGCTCGTGCAGAGTGGTCAGAAAATGTCTCATTTATAATTTGCCTAATTGGAAAACATAATTCTGAAATATACTCAGCCTTATTATTATTTTGTTGCAGTTTACCTCTTCATAACTCCATAGTCGTGGCTACCCAAAACTAGCAAGTCAGCATTCAACTTCCGAGACATCTCACAGATCACGTCCCTTGGGTTTCCCCTCTCAACCTGTGTCTCCACCTTTACCTATTCAAGACTCACATGTAGTAGACCAGCAAGAATTAGATCAAGAACTAAGTAGAATGATAAAAGAAGGAACCAACATACGTTTTCAAGATCTTTACACATTCTCTTCGATTTCTGTAACACGCAATCGACCACATCTTGACTATACTTCTTTATTGCTGCGCTTGCTTTCGGAGAAAGCACATGCCCTGAAATTACCGACACGCCACCGATTAATCCACAAAAACTGAAAAACAGAAAAGTATATAACAATCTTGATTGAGACGAACAAGACTAATATGATCGACAAAATTTTCTGAATAGGAAAAAATTAGGTATTGATATCAAACTTCAGAAACCTAATCAGACGAAAACTGTATTTGGTGACTCATCATTAAAAAGGAAAGAAAACCTGGTGTTTCAGGATCATCCATTATGCTTGTGGAATCCAAGTGGGTATAAGTGTCATGATGATGGGGCTTTACGTATAGAAGGATAAGGGTATCACTGGAATTCTGGAAAATTATGTTCTTGAGGCTCCAAGAAAGAGCATACATGCTCTCATCGCTTTCGTCCACGGCCACCAAGACCCGACGTTCCTTTCTAGATTCCTCACTCATTTCAAACTTTCACTGACACAAGAACAAAGGACAAACAGATATCACTGACTCATTACACTAACTCCTTCACCACTGTATTTATAATCCACACTAACCATGATTACAAATCAATTATTGCTACTATATGTATATCTTTATAAAATTTATTCTTTAGTTTCTCCTTCTTTAAAATTTAAAACAATTTTTAAAAAAATTATAAAATATTTGAATTTTTATTTTAATCGCTTTAAATATTTTTTAATTTTTATGTTTCCAAAATTTAAATCACTAATCTCTAACATCAATTTAGGATAGATAAATAACATGTACTTTTATATATTTTAAAAAATATTGCTGAAAAAGACACAGAGCTTAATTAACGAAATATTTTTTTTTATTACTGTAACGTTTGTTGTATACGCGTACGGGTTTGGATATCATCCATTAAGAATCTGTTGGCGTGGTCAAAGTTTTCACTTCTGATTTTCGTTTTTTTATCCCGTGGGAGACACTATTTGTCTCTATATTTTAAAAAATAATATTAGTTATATAAAGAAGTGATTGGTCTGTATCATATTATATATTTTTTTAAAATTATGAATAACTGATAATGTGTTATTCTTATAGAATATTTTTTAAATCTTAATTATAATTAAAAGTAAAATAAATTCTTTTAGATTAACTATGTGAAATGAAGAGTTCTTTGCAAGTTGAATTGCGGATTGATTGTCAGATTAAACCAGAAAGGGCACGTGTATAGTTAAGTGGAATCTGCTACATATCTTAACCATTGTATTTCACAAGCCAGGGAGATCAAAGCCCAGTATTCAACTTGGGTGGAACTCCTTGAGACTGTATTTTGTTTCTTTGACTTCCATGAGATTAGACAATGGTCATAGAACACACAATAAATAACAGACTTTCTTGTGGTACTGCATGTAGCCCAATTGGAGTCGGAATAAGCCTGAATTCGGAAATCTTTGAAGTATTAATTGGAGATTATTGCCTGTTAAGGCAATATCGTCAACGTAAACCAAAAGAGCTATGAAAGATTGATTATGATGACGCGTGAACAATGAGTGGTCAACATTGCTTTGAACAGATCCAAAAGCAATTAAGGCATATGCCAGTTTAGCATTCCACTGCCTGCTAGCTTTGTCTTAATCCATATAAGGATTTGTGTAACCTGCAAACCTTATTGGAAGACGATGGTTGAAAGCCAACGGGGAAGTCGCATATACACTTCTTCATGTAACTCACCGTGTAAAAAAATATTATCTTGATGAAGAAACCAACCATATGAGGTGAAGCAATCCACAATAGCAATCTTACTATAGTAAGCTTGATAACAAACGTTTCAAAAAAATCAAGACATTCTGTTTGAATGAAGCCTTGCACAACAAGCCTTGCTTTATGTCGTTCAATAGAGCCATCAACACGATATTTGGTTCTGTAGACCCATTTACATCCCACAATCTTCTTGCCTGGAGGAAGATCGACTAGAACCAGGTTTGATTTCTTTGAAGAGCTTGCAACTCAACCAATGTAATTGTCCTCCAACACTCAAGTTTACTTATGTAGTAGGATCAGATGTACCAAAAAGGGTAAGACAAAAATTTGTGAGTGTTAGAGCATTTTGAATATAAGACAAATAAGAAGTCGTAGGATATAGAACAGTAGAAACATATTTGGATGAAGAAACATTATGACAACGATAGTCAGCCAAATAAGAAGGTGGTTTTTTAATTCGAGTACACTCCGTGGAATCCATGACTTGAATTTGATTAGAATGCAAGGAAGTATGATGCTGTGTTTATATTTGAACTGAATCATGTAGTGGTATGTTAGAAGTGGAAGAATATGCAGGTGGTACGTCGTAATGTATCAGATTATGAAAAATTCTGTCGATCTTATATGGTATTGACATTATCAAGTTGTGGCATAGTAGTATCATATGGAAAATACGTCTTATAAAAAACAACATTCCTAGAAACCAAAAATGATTTATTTTCAAGATCATAAAACCTTCAGTGCCAGTTTTGAATCCTAAGAAGATGCTCTTTTATCAAGTTTAATATGTGCGACAGTGAGTGTGGTGCAACAATAAGTGTAGAAGCATGGGCTAAGCAGCCACACACACGTAAAGAATCTCAAGAATCTCACTCAGGCGAATTAAAAATGAACCAAGTGAACCTAGTGTAGTCATCAACTACAATTAAAAATTGTTGAAAACCATCCATTGAAGTATGAGCTACGGTGTGATTGGTTTTCTTGCAATTCTCACAATATTTGTTGTTACGACCAGAGGACTTGCCAAGAGAAGGTTTTGTGTTAGAAGCAGAAGAAGACTCCATGGCAGCATTGAAGACATTAAAGTCTTGAGATGACATGTTTGAAGAAATAATGCCAATAAATTCTCGTTAATGTTGAGAAATGAGAGATAAGGTCTTAACAAGAGAAGGCAATGGATCCATTAACATTATTTGTGAACGGACATGAGAATAGCTATCAGTTAATCCATGGAAATCGTATAACGTAGTCGTCTTCCCTTTCCTTTCCTTTTGAAGCTTGACAAGAATGCCGCAAGAACACGCAGGTGAGCATGTGCAAGAAAGAACACAACAATTAATACATCTCAAGTTCTTTCCACATAACTTTTAAGTGAGTATAGTATTCTAAAACAGAAGAATCTCCTTGTCCTGCAACTATGAATTTTGTCTTGTAAATTAGCTACACGAAATTTATCAGCATGGGAAAACCAATCTTTAATCTTTCCATAGCAGTTGTTTCCATCCACATAACATTAGAAGTGCATGAAAACGGTCCATAAAAAAATATTTTCCTTGAGAAAAATAAATGATATTGATCAACTCAACTGGAACTATACAGCTGATAGATGTTTTATACAAGAGGACGTAAAACGAAAGACAGAATAACTGTTTTGGCAGAAACGTTTATGTACAGACATACATCTTTAATAAAAAATAATAATTTTTGTCTTTTAATTACCATATTTAAAATAGAATTTTTATTTTTTACTAATTCAAGTCATAAAACTTATTTTATTAAATTTACTTACATAACATTTTGGAAAAATTATATAGAAAAGTGAATATAGCAAGTAATTACAAATTTATGGTATTTGAGGTTTTTTATTATTCATGTTATTCTACTTTAAAATTATACGCATTATGTTTTCTAGTGAGTGCTAGACGTATATAAGTATTATTTTTTTAATAACAAAAAATAATGAAATTATAATTATAAAAATAAATATAAATTATTTTACAATTTAATTATGTGTAATTTTTATTTATTTAGTATATAATTTTTATTTATTTAATTTAGAAAATAGTTAGATTTAAAAAATTAGTTAAGGAAAAAACATTAAAAAAAACTCATATATAAATATATATATATATTCATGCATCATAATTGTCATATAAAGTAAAAAATAAAAATTGTATCTCAAAGGCAGAAACAATCAAGGTTTAAAAAGACATTATAAAATAAATTTAAAATTTAAATACCAAAATAAATTTTAGTTTTAGAAAAAAAGAAGTAGCAAAAACATTTTTATGCTAGAAACAAATAGAGTCCAATCAAATGTAACCAACTACTTTCTCTCTCTTCTGGTTTTGGGGTTAGGTCTTTCTACTCAAAACAAAACTTCAATTTCTGTTTCAGTTCGCGAAGATCGATATTTATCGGCACTAGTAATAGAGGTAATTCGTAGATAAAAAAGAAATGTTTTTGGTCGATTGGTTTTATGGGATTCTAGCGTCGCTTGGGCTGTGGCAGAAGGAGGCCAAGATCTTATTCCTGGGTCTCGATAACGCTGGCAAAACCACCCTGCTTCACATGCTCAAAGACGAGGTTCCTCTTCAATTTCATTTCTTTTCCCTTTTTCATTCCAATCGTTACCGATATGTAGTATTGTTTTTTCTTTTGATTGGATCTTTGCCCTTATTTACTTTTCCTATTCGAACACTGGTTTTAATCTTTACTGGAAAAATGATCTGGCTAGTGAAAAAAGTTTATAATGTTATTTATGTCTTTCTGAAAGAATTTAGCGGTTTTACTTGGATACTCAAATCAACATAATCTATTTGCTATTTGCTGTGGGGAGAAGGAGGGGCGGGGGAGCTTACGACTTTTCCTTAGTATTGATAGATTTGTATGTTTCCCCATGTGGAGCCTTTCCTTGTTTTAGCAAGAGAAGGTGACATAAACTTGTTTAAGTGCTCAGCTTCCTAACATTACCTTGCTCTCTGAACAATTTGCTACCGTGTTGACATATTTTGGTCTATTGGTTTCTCTTGACATCGAATATTGAATGACTAGGATGTGTGTACTTCTCAGTCTGAAGCTTCTTGAAATTGCCATGGTCTTGGTGTGATGTTTTTATTATGCGAATTGGTTTTGCAGAGATTAGTCCAGCATCAGCCCACCCAGTATCCTACGTCAGAGGAGTTGAGTATTGGAAAGATCAAGTTCAAAGCTTTTGATCTAGGGGGTCATCAGATTGCTCGAAGAGTGTGGAAAGATTACTATGCCCAGGTCTCTATCTTTTTTTCCCTCAACATAGTTTTGTTGCAAGACGGATAATCTTCATGAGTCATGGTTTTAAACCAAGTCGAAGTAGCCATGTGATCCTTATAGTTAATCTCAATTAGTGGAATAGGAATTTATTGTTGATGCATAGTATTGAGGCGATCATAAGCTCTGAGATTATCTTAATCACACATTGTGTGAAAGCATATGACTGGGTGCCGCTAATCCTTCTCTAGATATGTGATTTATTTTCTGTCTTGTTTGCATGGTTACATGATTTGATCTTAAACAGAGCCAAACAGCACTGTGGGATTCATGCAGGCTATCTCACATAATAAATGGTATTAGACTTTTGTTGTTGTTAACATGGCTAGACATGCTAATATGTGTTGATAGTAGTTGCAGGAATAGAGCTGCACGAGGTATGTATGGTAGGTGAGAAATTAGGAGGAAACTAAATGAAGTTGCTGAATTTTCTGAAAGACTAATATGTATTTCATTATATGATTACTTCTGAACCCAAGAATTTATGTCTTCCTATTTTATATTGTTTATTACTTTATTTGATTCATGTGTAGTGGCAGAAATGACGGTAATAGCTTGCTGATGGCGCACTTTAGAGGATGTGCTAATCATACATATCTTCTTCCGAAGCTAAATCTTATTTGGTGTTTTTTTAACTAGGAACCATTTTTTCCTGTCCCGGATCTATTATTTTATTGTTTATTTATCTTGTGATGATGATCGAGTTGCATCCTTCTTTGATACAGGTAGATGCAGTGGTGTACTTGGTTGATGCGTATGACAAGGAAAGATTTGCTGAGTCGAAAAAAGAGCTGGATGCTCTACTCTCTGATGAATCTTTAGCCAATGTCCCTTTCCTTGTCCTTGGGAACAAAATTGATATTCCATATGCTGCCTCAGAAGAAGAGCTGCGTTACCATTTGGGCCTGACTAACTTCACCACAGGCAAAGGTAAGGTAAATTTGGCCGACTCAAATGTCCGTGCCATGGAGGTGTTCATGTGCAGTATTGTGAAGAAAATGGGTTATGGGGAAGGTTTCAAATGGCTTTCTCAGTACATCAAATAGTCCATCACCAAGAGATAGCCTGGTATCTCATTTCTAGAAGTTTGTTTCTGTAGTTATGATTTGGAGGTGTTGATGGTACGAAATTACAGTATATTTCAATTTTATTTAAATATAAAATGACTGAACCTTTCCCTCACTTCCATTCTCCGTTATGTGCTGATAAAATTTCAGATAATCTGTGGTGATTGATGAATTTGGTCCATGATTTTTACACCCGCTTATTCATCTCTCCACTTTACTTTTGTAATTCCTATTCTACTCCTCTCTTAACAGTTTCTTCAGGCAGAATTGGGTATATTTGCGAAGGCCCGTGGGCATCCTGTTTAGCCCACATGGGTCTCTATGGATGGAGTCAGTTAAGGGTTTAACTTTTCACACCCCCTAAATTCTTGAGCACCTTACTTCATTCGAAATGGATTTTCATGGACTGTAAACCCTATCCTGAAATAAGTAAAATGTGTCTCATGAATTTATTGTGTAAGAAAAGAGAATACATTCTGGAAAACCTACTCCCCGTTTCATGTGTCCCAATTAATTTTATGGAGTGCAAAAAGAAATATTTCCATTTAGATGTAGGTCTTTGTAGCCCATTTGATGGCTTCGACAGTGGCAGCAAAGTGCAGTGGACCATGCATTCAACCTTCACACCAAAACTTCATAATTGTAATCTTGTTTGTCATTCATCCCAGACAACTAATGTGGATACGCACACAAGCCACTACTATCACTAAATATTCCGTATTATTGATTGCAATACACTTATTTTATTTATTTTTATTAAAATTCTTCCATATCTCTTTTTAAATATTTATGTTTTTCTCAATTACAATGACATTAAGAAAATGGGCGAATTGAGTCAGTGCTGTTTCAGATAATTATCAGTGGCCCTACTCTATTACTAAAATTCCACCCTAAATATATTTATTATATATACAAATGAAATTGTGATATAAGTTTATTATTATCATATATTGAATCAAAAGGATGACACCCAAATAATCTACAAACGACCACTATGACTTAGTTGAGAGTGGACTTTCTAAAACTATTAAACGTCCTAAAACCTTTAAAAGTTAAAATTGAAAATAACCAGCATAAAGAAATGTAAAATTTATCAGGTAAGATCACAAAAAGATAAGGTATAAACTTTATTTTTATATTATTTTGGTCAATTTATGAGCACATCTCCATAATGAGATAAATAAGATAACATAATTTACCCAAAGTATTATGTAGCAAAAAGGTGATGACTCCCTCGTAGAAAAGGGCAATGGTATGAAAATGAGGACAAAGAAATAGAAATATATAGAAATCTCCTCCAAATAGAATAACACATGGGAATGTAGCTCAGATGGTAGAGCGCTCGCTTAGCATGCGAGAGGTACGGGGATCGATACCCCGCATCTCCAGATGCTTTTTAGTTTTTTATTTTTGTCTTGAATGAATTTTCTCTTTCTAACTTTTGTGCCCTAAAATAATTTTTTCTTTTATAATTTGTTTACTTTTAAAATAAATTTCACTGTTATTATTCTTTATTCTTTTAGCAAATGGGATAATTAAAATTTCAGAACATATATTTTTCTTTTCATAAATGAAAAAATTTAAATTATACTTACCAATTATCTTTCTAAAAATATACAGCTTACATTAAAAGAATGCAGTTCTTACAAACATCATTATCTCTGTTTTCTAACATTCACTGACCAATTATTTTACTAACAATATACAGCTTTCATTAAAAAAAATGCAGTTCTTACAAATATAATTATCGTTGTTTTCCACTTGGTTTTTTCTGTACAAACACTCTAAAAAGAAAGAAAAATTTACATATACACCTCTCTCTTTTCCTATCACTTTTCCACACTTCCTAAAAAAGTAGTATTTATACTTTCTTAATTACTTCATCATAAAATTTTAAAATAAAAATGGTATGCTATTGGTGTTAGAAGGGTATTAAATGAAAATTTTGATGTTTGTGTATGATCACCCTAAAAAGAAAAAAAAAATAAAAAAATAAAAACCTCTCCTAAATTGTCCCACTTTAGATGTAGGGGTGTACCAAAAGTCATTAGAGCGCATAACCATGGCAAGTGCATTTATGTTCCAGTATCCTGGCCAACAAGTATTGTATAACCAAAGATCATGCAGAAAATTGTAGTTATATTTCTATTTTCAATAAAAGAAAAAGTTACACCCAAGAAATAGCAGCAACCCAGATTGAATACAATGTCCATATTTAATTTCCTTAGCTACGGCAGGTTGTGACTCCACTATGGATGGAGCATAGAGGAAAGTACAATTACCGAGCTCTGTATAATACATCAGGTTAGCCATCAGAAGAAATGTACATGAATCAACCGAAGCACATGATCGGATATCACCATGAATACTACTGTTTGGGACCCACTATTGAATTATTCCGCTTATGCCACTCAGATTGAGGATGGAAGATATAGGATTCAGCTTATCATTGCGAAATAAATGTTCCAAATCTCATACAATTCATTCCACATGCAGAATGTTATCACTTCTTGGATGACCGGAAACCTCCAAACCCCATCATGGCAGCAACGTCAGGATCAATTTCGGGTTCTTCCACTGCCTTCTCTTTCTGAATTCAAAAATTGAACACTAGTTCTTTACTAAATTGTGAGAAATATAAAACAATATTCATTTGTTAAGATAACATTATAACTCATTATTAGAAAGATAAATGTAATTATGAAATGCTAAAACAAGTAAATGATACAAAGAAACATTTACTTTGATGGTAGAGGAGGATGACAAAAAAGGCTTATTCCAATCTATTGGCTATTTCTAACTAAAAATAAGCAACTGTACAGAGTCTTACCTTTTCTTTTTTCTTTTCTCGTCGTAGACGCTTTTTTTCTTCCTCTTCTTGTTGTTGTTTTAAAATCCGTTCATCAAGATCTGTGAAAAAATATAAGTTACTTTCCATATTCAAGAACCAAGTCGTTTAGAAAACATTACTCTCCTAAGAAATTCAGACCATAGAAAACATTAGTATTTAAGAAATCATATGTTTAATCATTTAAAATTACCACATTGTTATATGATTCACCCAAAATTTTAGTTAAAAACCCACCACTGAAAGGAAAGATCAGTTAAACTTCTAGAATTTCAGGCCATGGAGAAAAAATTATACACTGACTTTAAAGTTGTCTGGCTCTATAGAAATAACAGTCAATCCTTCTCCAATCCAATGTCTTACCTTGCTCTGTGAAGCTACCAACATCTTTCCGTTTCTTAAGAACTTCAAATCTTTCCTGGACCTGTTCCATTAAAAGATATACTAGTCATGCAGAGGAACATATATAACTATAGAAACTAAATGACACACAAAGGTATGGAATTTATCATTTAACTTGTAGCTAATAGAAGGCAATCTTAAGTTGCACCTGTTTGAGAGAAGCACGTTCTACTCGCATAGACATGCCCAAAGCTCTTTGATCTAAGGGACAACAATTTAATAAATATGAGCGAACCACAGGCACTTAAAGCAATTACATAGAATAATTAGAGGAAGCATGGCAAAAAGACTACATACGTTTCTTTCCATTAATATGATCCAAGTAGTTTGCAGAGTCCTTAACTACACACTCACAAACAGAGCAGTAGTATCCAGCCTACAATAAATATAATTAAATCCAAATATTGTAAATGATCTGTGAAACAAAAAGGTCATCCAGATGGCAAACAAAAACTGTGAAATCGTTTAATAAGTCATATTCCAAGAATCCCTTGGCACATATACACAACTAACATATATACAACTAAAAACATGTATACAACTAACAACCACACCAGAAGGGTGAAAATTTCCCTAAGCAAGAGACGGAGAAGATGTTCATTTTCAGCGAATATGTTTTATTTAAATAAACCTGGGAATCATAGGCAAATTGTGCACCAAAAGGCATTCACATTTGTGATGGATCAGAGAAAAAAGAATGGAAATCATTTATGGGTGTTCACAATGCCATAGATTTCTATCAGTGTGCCTATGTGTAACTCAATGACTCTCGTCCTAAACACACAACACATCCCCTAAAAAAAGAAACTAAGATCAACAAGAAGAATTTAAACTTGGCCAGAAATCAAAATGAGCAAAGAACAACCTTTTTTTCTAATCCAAAAGTGCCAGAATACAATACCAAAAACAAATACGAAAAAGTTAAAAGCAAGTACCTGTTGACTTAGTGGTGCAACCGGTGTAACAACCTGCAAAGTTTGCAAGTTGTCAGTACAGCAAAATAGCAGGATTATGTGATAAAATTTTGGTACCAGTGGATTATACCCCTGGTGACCTACAATATGCAATGGTTATATATTTAACAGAATACTGTATAGATGTTTGAAACTCGTTTAGATTAGAGCATTGAACTTAGTAATCACTGGTGACAGTAAAATACCTGAGTCTTGCCCAAGCGAGATTCCAGGTCCACTTCATAATCTCTGTGCTTCAAGGGCTTCCTCTGCACGGGAGGACCTTTAGCTGCACCAATAGGATGTTGTAGTTGTCACTCAAGCAAACATAACTTCAACCTCAATACGAATTAGGTAACTTACCTTTAGGTTTCGATCGACCCTCCTCCTCCTGTTGAAAATCAAACACACAAACACGAAAAAATAAGCAACCTAAATTATTTAAAAATCAGAAGCATAAAAAAGGTATAGAAGAAACCCCAAAGCACCTGTCTCTCGCGCTCCCGTGCTCGTTCCAGGTACTCCTCTCGATCAAATTTTCTTCTGAATGTGTTGTCAACTCCAACGACCTGATTCAAGTCAAATATGTAGACAATCAGAGAAACAAAAATAATCTTCCGAAACCATCTACGGATTGTGGAGATGAAACGGGGAGATTCCAAAATTCTGCACTTACATTGTTGCTGGTGTTAGACATTGATACAAGCAAATAAATGAAAACCAAATGCAGAGGCAGTTACAATGATCACCGAAGTTATTTGACAATTGATTGAAATAAAGGGCACATTCCAGACGATGGTATGAAACCCTAGTTTAATTGGGGAGAAAGAAGAAGAAATTTTAAATATAAATTGTGAATCACTGATAGAAGGGTGTTTGGTCTAGTGGTATGATTCTCGCTTCGGGTGCGAGAGGTCGCGAGTTCGATTCTCGCAACACCCCTTCAGTTTGAAGTTTTAGAATATCTGATTCATGATTAAGCAAATTTTATTTAAAACGGTGTATTGTAATTTTTTGAAGTTGAAAAGTTTTGTAATTACTTATAAGTTGACAACAATACAATTATAAATTTTATTAAAGGATACAAATATTTAATTAAAAAATTATAAAAATAATATAGAAAAGTGTTATATTATAGTGGTAGTCAAATATTTAAACATTATTATTGATATGATATTTTTACAATTAGATGATAGGACAAAATTTGTGTAGATTATTTACATGTAATAAATATTTTGAGGTAGAATATTGGGTGGTTAATCACAAATGACAAAAAAAAAATCATTTCTGGATTTTAAAAATTTAAAAGTGATTTTTAACTAAAAGGACAAAACACTCAAAGAGACTTAACGAATATTTAAATCATATTAAAGATTAAAATAATATAAATAACAAAAAATGTAAATATTTTTTTCCTTCGTCTTACCACTCATAAATTGCACATTTCTCGTATTTTCGTTTCGATATCAATGTCATTGGTACATGTAAATATTTTTTAGTTCCTAAAATTTAGATTAAATCTTATTTTATTTCCTCAAAACAAAATAAAAAATTAATCTATTTCGATTCTTGAATCCTAATTTAATATTTTAAGTTGTTCTGAATAATTTTCATAGTCTTCCAAATTTACAAAATTTGCAGTATTTTTTTAGTCTACAAATTTAAAAGTGTTTTTGTAATTTTAAAATAATTCATTTTTATTTTTCAAGTCTACATTATTGGATGAAAGACAAAAAAAAAACAGAGTATTTCAAAAGAAAAAATAATTTTTATAAATGATGAGTTTGATTATTTTATTACTAAAAGTTAAATTATAAATAAGATTTTTTATTAGTTGAATTTTTTTTATAAGAATCATTTTTTTTTACAAATTTAAAATATTTTTTTTTTATATCTCTGACATCGTGTTTCATATTGAGAATCAAAATACAATATATTACTTGTGGTGATAAGGAATACGATTTTACCGATCAGAATCTAAGACAGAGTAATAATATCTTTTACTTTTTATTTTGAGTCTCAATAGTAAATTTGTTGTTAGTGGAGGTGTGAGGATTTGCATATGATGTTAAAGTGCTCAAGATGAATATATGTTAGGTTAGAATTATAAGAATGTGTTATAATTGTTGATAAGAGATCTTTGTATGTAATTAAAGCAACTTTTTTGAGGTAGAGCATGTGAGACATAATTTGACTTTAAAAGTGTCTATCTAAGTAAGGAAAATTAGATATTTAAATTTTTTTATAATTGTTGAATGAAATGGATGATGAACTTCTGAGTTAGAGATGACAAAAAAATTTGTGTCTGCAGATAAAATCCGTTACGGATAGTTGATATCCGTGGATATTTACTATCCACAATCCGCGGGTAGTGGATATTTAAATATCAGCTTATAAACCGGTCGGATGAGGGTATTATACTATCCATATCTGCAGATATCCGTTATGCGCAAAAAATAAAAATAAAAATTTAATTTATATTCTATTAATTTAAATTTAATTAAAATTAATATTAATTTATATTTTACAATGTTAAATTTAATTAAAATTAAATTTTAATTTATATTATATTTTATATATTTTTGTAATTTTATTTTAATAATTTATAAAAATATATTTTTAAATATTTGCAGGTATCCTCAGGTATTAAAATATCCACAGATATTTTTTAAGCGAGTATCCATGCAGGTAGAGGGTATTTTTTTTTGTTAGGTTGGGTTACGGATAGGTATTATTTGACCCGACCCATTGTCATCCCTATTGTGAGTGTGAGTGGTTAAGTTGTGTATATGTTTTGGTTTTACTTATTATAGGTGTAAATGGTGAAATTATTAACTTGGTAAGTGAATAAAATTATATTTGTTGATTAATGAGAATTTTGAGTCTGGATATGTAAATTTGGATCAATTGGATTTAAGTTTTATTATTTTAAACTTGAATAATTTGTTTGGACTTGTGAAATGAAAGACAGACACACTAAGGCCTATTAAACATATTTTGATATCTGTAACAAGCTTTGAATATAAAAACTCATTAGGTGAGGGTTTAACTCAACAAACGATATCATAATTTATAAAGTCGGAGAGACAGAGAAGGTTTTACTCACTGAGCGAATGATTTACTTGTTGAACAATAATTTTTCAAATTAAAGTCAGAAAGACAAAGGAGTTTTACTCATTGAGCGAGATAAGACTCACCAGACAAATTTGTGAAAATTGTTTTCATAGGTTTTATTCTTTGAATGAAACACTCGTTGGATGAATTTTTGAGGATTTTCTTCCAGTGTCTGCTCACTAGGTAAGCAAGGGTGTCATCGAGGGAAAAATGAATTTTAAAATATATGTTTAATTGATTTTTGAGAAATATTTTTTTACATTAAAATATTTTTATATGATGACAGATTATTAATAATATATATATATATATAATATGTATAAATGGTATAAATTAGTGAAATTGAATTGTTTTAAGATATAAATATGATCATGGTTTTTGACTAGTAACATGATGTATTTGAATGTAATGTAATGTGATGAAAGTGAGATGACTCTGTAGGAGTATTTTGCCTAATTCAATTTAAGATGCATTAAATGAGGACTCAATTAAGGAATTATTCGAACTCTACTAAGTAGTTTAACTTATAAAGAGAATAATATCTTAGTAAGAAATGGATGAAGGTTTCTATTGTGGAAATTGGTTTCAAAAGAGTCTTGAGTCACATTGAAATAACTTTGTCACATGAAACGAACATAAATCCTATTATAAGGCTGGATAAAGCTCAAGTATTAAAAATCAAAATATACCGAGATTCATTTAAGAGGCATACAATCTTTGACTCCAAGGCAATAATATTTGAGTTTGTCTAATTCAACGCACATGTATTCAAATAACCTTGTCACATGGAAAAAACATAAATCTTATTATAAGGCTAAATAAAGCTGAAGTATTAAAAATGAAAACGTATGGAAATTCATTTAAAAGGTACAAAATCTTTGAGTCCAATTTAATAATATTTGAGTGTATCTAATTCAACGCACAAACATTATGAAAGTAGAAAAATTATAGTTGATCTAGCTAATTGTATTTAATAAATAAATTGTTTGAGATTTGATGTTTGTATTGATATATTGAATTGTTTGAGTTTTAAAATTTTTAAATGTATGTGGAAGTGTTTTTATTTAGTATGATATCATACTTTACCATATAATTAAAATTATAAATTTAATATTTTATTATATTTTATTTATTTTAATCAATTAAATTTTTAATAAATTATAAGATTACTTTACAATTATAAATTAATATAAAATTTACCAAACTCAACTTTTTTTTTAAAGAACAATAAACTTTAGTTAATTTTTAATTGATTTCTTTTATATATATTTTTTCAAATGAAGTTAATCATTCAATACATAAAAATTATTAAAGTTATGGTGGTTTTTCCTGAAATATATATATATATATATATATATATATATATATATATATATATATATATATCATTTTTGTTACACACAAGTGTGGTAAGTAATTTTTTCTTGTTTTCGTACTTTGATGTATTAATTTATAAAAAATTGTTAATGTTATAACAATCATTAAATCACCCATTAAGTAGTGAGACATAAAAATCTGAATTTGCCTCCTCCACAATCTAAACATTAAAGAAAAAACAAAAATTCATTCCAAATTTGCATAAAGAAAGCACAACCCTAACCAGCAACATTTATTATAAGTACTTAAATAATTATAATCTAACTTTAAGATCAAAGTGTGTTTTCAGACCTTCTAATCCATTTAGAAATGGTAACATCAACGAAACAAAGATCATCCAAAGATCGAGTAAAAAATTAAAATAGTAAAAATCATATTCATTATTGCATTTATGCAAAAAGTATTTTAAAATAAATATCATCACTGGTAATTTCCTAAATCACTTTAAATTATCATAATTATCAACTTGAAACGTGGCTATGTGAATACATAACATGACATGTTTTTATTGAATCAATTATATGTGTATGAAACATTTAAGGCAGATTAAACATGTACTCTGCTAGCAAAAATCTAAAGCTTTAGTTATAGGTGGAATATTCAATCATAAAATGCATCGAGTCTAAACATATGTATTTAGGTCTTACATATTTATTCATTTTTTTATGAAAAAAAAATAGTCACATTAAATAAAAAATGAATATATTTACTTTCTTAACATAATAAATTATATTATATTTTCTTCACTTATTAGAACATCCCGAAAGAAAGTAAGAAATGCTCCAAATCTTAATATATAATTTTACTCAATAAATTATGGAAAATAATATTTTGACACCAATTTTTGACATCATTTTGACACTGTACACGTGTCAAAATGTGATTGGACGATTTCAAATTAAAAAAACAAACTTTGGTTTTTCTTTTCCAAATATACCCCTACCTTAACTTTTTTAATTTGAAATCATCCAATCGCATTTTGACACATGTACAGTGTCAAAATAGTGTCAAAAAATGGTGTTAAAATATCATTTTCCATAAATTATATTAAAATTACAGAACTACCTTAAACTTCACTAATAATCCCATAATTTGTAATAAACTATAGTCACTAACAAAAAAAAAAAAAGCCCTTGCAAGAGCCACTTAATTGTGTTGCAGATTTTAGTTTAAGTTTTTTTTTTCTTGATTTATGAAAAGCAAATCCTATGAGAAGAGGGGAAAATGAAAAGTTGAGCGTAGTGACAGAGAGAAGGTAGCGAGAACTTTCACATAGTTACCAAACACATAAAAACATCATCAGAGATCGACGAGGAAACTGAGCGAACAATGTGGAGCTCCACTACGAGGATGATGGTGGCCGTTGCAGCCGTCACGCTCATGATTTTTCTCTCATCGGCGTCGGCCGACGACGTCGTTGCACTCACCCAGAACACCTTCGAAAACGAGGTTGGCAAGGATCGTGCCGCTCTCGTCGAGTTTTACGCCCCCTGGTATGTGTGAATCGCGATACTCTAACCTCAGCGCCTCCATTTGATTGCTTATATCATTGTGAATTATGGAATCTAATTGTGTTTTCCATGTCAGGTGTGGACATTGTAAAAAGCTTGCCCCGGAGTACGAACAACTCGGAACGAGTTTCAGGAAAACGAAGTCGGTTTTGATTGCGAAGGTTGGTTGCTAGCGTTTTTTTTAATGTGCTTTAGATTTTATTGTCTTTCGTTTTATTTTAGGATCAAAAGTTTATTTATATGGTTTGTATCTTTTGATAGGTGGATTGTGATGAACATAAGAGCGTTTGCAGTAAATACGGGGTTTCTGGCTACCCTACCATTCAATTTTTTCCCAAGGGATCTCTACAGCCAAAAAAGTGAGCAGTTTGCCTTTATTTGACACTTTTTTTCTATTCCATAGAAAATGTCAGAATATTCTTGTTCTTAACTTATGGCTATTCATTGCATTTGATATTCGCATTTGATTGAATTCTCTAGGTATGAAGGTGCACGGACTGCGGAAGCCCTTGCTGCCTTTGTGAACCTTGAAGCAGGTACAAATAATGTCTTGCAGGGTCCATTTTCTGGATGTAAATAAGCGTACTTTGTAACTAGTTAATTGATTTAAATGGTGATGTTGAGGTTGTGCCTTTGGAATACTTTGAATTATTTTTGTTATTAATTTGGCAAGGTGATTTGAAGATGTTAATGAACAACATGCTTTTCCTGGATTGTTGGACTTATAAATATATTTTTTCAAGAATGTTGAAGATAATATTTTTTTGGTGCACGTGTTGAGAAAGCTACCCCTTCATCCCATTGCATCTGTTTGTAACTAAATTATTATTATTTTTTTTATTCATGCCTTACTCAGTGATAGTGGTTGAAATTATTATCCAGAATTATCGTGACCTTGGGTCACGCTACCTAATACAATGAGAGTCTATAAGGTGAAAGTGTTTCTGAGAGCTTGTCTAAGGGAAACGATATAGTTTTTTTTTTTTCTTGTTTTTTTTTTTTTCAGTACAAAGGTTTTAAAACACTTATAGCTTTGTATTGTATCTGAACTGACTCTGATATTTGGCAATACAAAATAACCATCTCATGTTTTTTCCTCTTTTATTGCTCACTGTCTCTATTGTAGTATGCTCTCACGATGTTGTCTTTCATTCTTTTTTCTGCATTGCATTTTGAGAAATGTTAGCAACATACAATCTTGAATACACTCTTTATAATTGGCTAAATTTTATTGAAATCACACAATTTTGTGGGTTTCGCACTTTATTTATGAACCCCACTCATGACTTACATTTTTCAATTAATTTTCACTAATAGTAAAGAGAATAAGAGAAATAGTGTGTTGCTTGAACTTCTCTGGCATTTTTAGTGTCTCTATATTCGTGTATCATTTCTTTGCATAATATTAACTCAATTTAGCATTGATATCAAATGTCTTGTTAATGCAGGTACTAATGTGAAGATAGCTTCTGCTCCATCCAGTGTGGTAATTCTCTCCCCAGATAACTTTGATGAGGTTGTCTTGGATGAAACAAAAGATGTTCTGGTGGAATTCTATGCACCATGGTAAGTATACCTAGATGATCTGCAAAACTTTATTATATCTGTAGATTTTTTTTTTCAATATTTTTCTTGATAAATTTATAATGTTTTACAGGTGTGGTCACTGCAAGGCCCTTGCCACTGTAAGGATGTTCTTCGGTCCTTAGACTCCTATTATAGCTTATGGTTATTCTATCTTTATAAGCTTCATCTGCCCGTGATTATGTCAAAGGTCTACCCTGATAAAGTTTTTACTATTTTCAGACTTATGAAAAGGTTGCTGCAGCATTTAACCTGGATGAAGAAGTAGTTATAGCCAATGTTGATGCTGACAAGTATAAGAATTTGGCTGAGAAGTGAGTGCGGTGGCATTTTGATTTATCTCCTATTTAAAATAGGTTGATATTGTATTTAAGAAATACACGTGCCTAATTTGGAAATTTTCCAATACAGATATGGTGTTACTGGTTACCCTACGCTGAAGTTTTTCCCTAAGAGCAATAAAGCTGGTGAAGATTATAGTGGTGGTCGTAGTTTGGATGATTTTGTAGCCTTCATCAATGAGAAATGTGGTACATACCGTGATGGAAAAGGGCAGCTTAGTTCTAAAGTTAGTTAATCACATATGTTAATTAAAATGAAAGAGACTGGAATAATATCATTATAATGACTATCTATTCTTAGTGCAGGCTGGTATTGTAGAATCTCTGGATGGCTTGGTGAAGGAGTTTGTGAATGCTGATGATAATGACAAGAAGGCAGTATATTCCCGGCTTGAGGAGGAAGTTAAGACGCTCAAGGGTTCTGCTGCCAGGTTTGAATGATTTTATGGTTCCGTTCCGCTATGTGATGGTTTCTCTGGTTTTATTTTCAATTGTGATTATTGTGAAGCCATAACTGTTTACCCAAAGTTTTTTCTTTAATTATAAAGATTTACTTCTTTGTTTTTATGACATCTGTCCTCTTCTGTTATGGCCAGATATGGCAACCTCTACTTAAAACTTGCCAAAAAGAGTATGGAAAAGGGTACGGACTATGCAAAGAATGAAATTCTTCGTCTAGACCGCATGCTTGAGAAGGTAATCGATGACTTTTTCATGTTTGATATCATAAATGTTTTGGAGATTAATGTAATCAAGTGCATATCATAATGTATTATTGAGCACGTTTCACTCCGTGGAATGGAATAGTATGGAAACTATTTTTTACTGATTTGTCATTATGATTGTAACATGAGATTCTGGTCATGTCCATGCTGCATAGCACATCAAGATAAAGATAATGAGTATATTGGTAGAACCCTTTGCTACTCTTATTTATTAAATGTGACCAAGCCTTTCCTTGTACTTTCTGGAACCAAGATTTTTAATTTCAATTATTCAAATGCTTATTACATTTTCAATTTACAATTAAGACATCTTTCATTTCACTACACTAGTGGTGATTATGTAAATTGTAAATGATGTACTTGGATTTTGTTCATTGAAGGTTTAGGTAAGAGTGTGATGGTCTGATATGTAATCAATTGGTGTAAATCTGTTATTTTAAACTATAGTTAGTAATTTGGATTACTCCTCTAATTGAAGTTTTCTGTCTTTTGAAGCAGTCAATCAGCCCAGCAAAAGCAGATGAATTCACTCTGAAGAAGAACATCTTATCATCGTTTGCTTGATCTTACTGTAATAGAAGAGTAGTTTATTTCAGTTATGCAGGGAGACATAATTTGTAATTCTCCAGTTTCTAGGTGTTACCACCCTAGTTTTCTAGATGTGCCACTTCTTATAAATAGTATTTCAAGCACATTTTTGTACTGATCACTTACCAGTGTCGTAAAATTAAACAGAAGTACAATTTTCATGTAAGAAATCATCATACTCTATGATGCTCAGGCTAGATTGTTATTGTCTTTTGTTTTTGCCTTCAATCTGCCTACAACTGCAATCTCTTTTAAAAGGAATCTTTGCACAGAGTATGTTGTGTAAACATTTATTTATATTATTACAAACAAATCAATCACAGATAGCTGATAGCTCACTTAAACTTATAACATTGTCGGTTGAAAGTAAGTATTTTTTTAATTTTGTATAAATAAAAAATCTACTTACTTTTGTTTAAGACAAATACTGACTCATTATCTTTAATCTCTATTAATTCTTGTTCTAAAAACCACAATATTAAAATGATGTGTTAAGACTGAGAGATTAAAAAGGCTTTGTAACTAATTTTAGTATAACTTTAAAGCAAAAATCTTGTAACATAGGATGACAAGAGTATAACTTTCATTGTGTTTCATGTTTCACATAGCTTAGACATTCTATACTAATTGGTAGTGAGAATCATTCATGTAACTGGAAATCCAATACCATAAAACCAAAGGGTTTACATAATCATACACAAAGTTAAAACAAATGATTTGACATTTTTTTTTTCAATATTAGATTCATTTCCCTTTTATTCTGTTGGCACATTGCCCTCTTCATGTTGTCTTTTTGTTTGCAGAATACAGTGATTACATGTGGAATGGCGTGTATGAGTTGAATGGGCAGGGGCCTAGTAGCACCTGAATGTAGTGTGGGGAGAAAAGCTGACACGGATTTAGGGGAATCCATGATATTCAGACCAGAAGTATCATGTTACCATGTTTTTAGTATTGTTTGTATAAGGTCCACAGAGGAGGAGGAAGAGGACCCCCACCTTTCACTATTCATGTTATGAGTTCAATTTCGCACTCCCTTTTATCCTCATTCCTATCTATTGTTTCATCCTAAACAGACAAAAAGGAGTTCTAATTCCATCATCCTCTGGCTTTCTTTTATCCCATTCCCACTCAAACACAACAATTATTTTACTCCTTACATTTTCTAGGTTATATGGAGAAATTAACCAATCTGATATCATAATTCAACTGCTGTACTTTAAAATGTCTAAAGTTACCAACATGGTTAATACTCAATAAAGAATGTGATTGTGAAGAACATTCTAAAAATGTACATTCTTTAAAGCTTTTCTTAAAAATCTTTTATCATTAATATCTATAATTTTGATTTTAATGAATTTATAAAATATGAAATTATAATATTTGAAAGAATGTTAATAACTCACAAGAATTTAAAGAATTTCAATTATTTAAAAATAAAAATAACAAATAGTATGGATTTTTGCTTTCCACCCGTGACTACTAGCATTAAGGCAGATAATTTAAATATTAGAAACATTTGATACTGGTCAAAATATTTTTTTTATCTGTTATACATTACTCTAGATAAGTAAATAACTGTTCCACTGAATGAAAACAAAGAAAATATGTGAAAGAAGAATGTATGATCATGTATTGAACTTATAAATTAAAGAAATTTAAAAATAATTATCGTAATCAATAAAAATTATAAATAAATCATATTTTTTAAATTATGAAATATAAAATCAATACAAATTATATTAACTAATTAATTGTAATTTATTGTTCTCTGGTATAATTTATTTTCTCGCCTATATAAAATCACAAAGTTCTATCAGTCTTAACAATTTGTCATTCCTACTCTTATTTCTGTACTCATTAACCCGTAATTGTAAACAAAATAAAAAAAAATTGTTTAAGCAGATTTTTTTACAACTTTTAAATCTACAAATTTATAATAATGTTTCCAACACTTATTTATTCAAAGGCTACAAAACAATATTTGTCAATTTTTTGTTTGTAACATTTTGACACTCATAAAAATTTTGTAGTGGTTTTTTAACTTAGCAGTTTTTGTTTTAAACAGGTATATAACACTCTATTTAATTAGGAAAACCTTTTAAAGTGTCAACTTTAAGATTTTTAAAAGGTATTTTTTAACAAAGAAGACTAAGGTTGTTAGAAAAATTTGTTAAGTCTCACAAACTTAACTTATTATTAATGTTGATAATTACTTTTTTGTTAAGAAAATGTAACTCTGAAGTTTTAAAAGCATTGAACATAGTAGTTTAAGAGTATAAGAATTAAAAAAATATATAAATTGAACAAATATATAAATTTTACATTATTATTTAATTGCAAGTTATTATTAAAATAGTATAGCATACATACCACTATTAATTTATGAAAAATTATTCTAGTTTATCATCATTTTCCCTTTTGTATTTATTGCTTTTCATATAATTTCTAATAACAATAACTGACTAGTATTAATTTCTGAAGAAAGACCAATTGCAAGAATGAGAATGCTATGGTTACAAATAAATATTTAAAAGTCTCAACGTCAAAGTAAATTACAGAAAATTAATTATAGAAAAAAATAAAAATAAAAACCTCATTTTCATTTATTGAATAATCCCATATAATAATAACTATAATTTAAAAATGGATATTATATCTTTGGAATTTGACAACAGAACTCTTCTTCTACTGTCAAAAAATTGAGAAAGTACAGGCAAAAATTAAAAAAAAAGAAACCTCCGGCATATTTTAAATAAAATTTTGCACAAAATCTAATTAATAAAATAATCCATTAAATTTTAATTACTGGATAATTATTTTTTAATCTGTTAGCAAACTTTAGAAAAATTGTTTTGATTATTGATTATCATAGTTTTTTTTTTTTTAATTTAAAATTATTATTTTAATTTCACAAGACTTTTTATATAAAAAATGATTTTTGTTAAACTTAATTCAATCCAACAGCCCTTGTACTTATATTTTGAAATTCATTTGAATTTTTATAATTTTAAAACAGCAACAAAAGCTGCAAGTAATATTTAGAAACATAACCCAAAAAAATCAAAACTAAAATTTAAGAACACATATGGTAATATCAAAATCCTAGGCACAGGAAATATTGGTAGCGGTAGGTCATTAGATTGGAAACGTTAACACGAACAGATAGAATTGGTTTAGGTGGAAAGACAAGTTTTAGTGTTTTATTGTTTTATTATTGGTATATTCTACATACAGTATAATAATATATGTAACTTTAGAAAATGAATGCCTACCTGATTTCAAATAGTAAAATGTTCCCAGGCAAAGTCAGTACAATCACCAAATTATATACCATTTTTATAAATTGAATTCAGACCAATTCTGATACTGAATATTTACCTACCTTTCTCATTCAACACGCTACAACGTTCGAATTTGTTGTTTGATCTTTTAAAAAAGGAAAAACTTCTTTTAATAACACTTTTTTAACAACTTTTTGACAACGCATACGTGGCAGCTTGTGATTGGTCCGTTTTAAATATTTTTTAAACATAAATTCAAATAGACCAATAAAATGATGACATGTGTCCTGTTGTCAAAAAAGTTGTCAAAAAGTGTTGTCAAAAATATCATTGTCCTTTAAAAAACTCTACTCATAATATTTTGTTAAAAACCATATGATTTCAAGTAACTAGACTAAAAATTTAAAAATTTAGTAAAAAAAGTTTATCCTTTTTAGTGAGGAAAATGGAGTATGTATGATTTTGTAACAAATATTAAGTTTTGAAGGAGTTAAATATTGAACTCCAGCATACTTCAGTTGGTGGTTACTATGTAGTTAATATAATAATTTATAGCACCAAAGGTTTGGTAAGTCGAAGTTACAACAACATTTTACCTCTCCTCTCATTTATTTGGTAAGACTGTGTGCACCAAACATCAAAATGGTTGAAAAGCATAAGGAAATATAAATATTAATAAATAAAAAAAATACAATAACCTCAATTAGGGTTTATTCATTACATACTTAAATGTAAGTTTTCAGAAACTCAATGACAAATCATTATATTATGTCTCATTCATAACAGATGGATTTCATCTTATTTATAACTAGCCAAGGGCAAAGTTGGTGATTTCATGTATTTGCCCTACTCCGAGTCCCGACAGATATACAATTTGCATAAGCAACAAAAAGTTTAGGACACCAAAGATACAAACAAGCATAAGCATCTTTCAATTGTGGGTCTGCTTAGAGCTACACTAGAAACATCTTCCAACTGTGTTTACACTGTTACTATGGGTCCTCATACCTAAACCCACCTCACACCCGATTCTGTCATTATTCTCTTTTATATATTTTCAATTCATTTGGAATCCCTTAAAATTGTTAATTAATAAAATATACAACAACAACCCAAAGCTGTAACCCTTATTTAGGTCTAATCTAACTGCAGAAAAGATATTAAAACTTAAGATGAAATCAAGTTCCAAAACTAGAACCAGCTAGCGTGAATATAATAACTCAGACTCAGTTACTGCACACTGCACAGGGAGCATAAACAGTAAGATGACAATGAAATATTGTACACTGTTTATGAGCATCTACAAACACATGGATAGAAGAAAGCTCAAGTTTCATCCACCTTGTGGAATGTAAGATACAACGATAGGAGGGGTCACAAAACTTCCACAATCAACTACGCCATTCCAGAACCATACAAGAACAAATAATAATGATATCTGTACAACTTTTTTTTTTATATATATAAATATTGATAGATAATAAAGGAACAGGAAAGTTTACCTGGAAGAGACAGGGTTTAAGGCTCTGGCCAAGCCACTCATAGCACCATATCCTTTGGAACTAAATCCCAAACACCCAAACAAGCCTTGTCTATAAGGCAAAAATGTTTTCCTTCTCAACTCCTCCGCTTGGGCGCGGTTAGCTTTATAATGCAACTCGTGGGGTGAGGCCGGTAGGCGTCTCTTTCCTACGACGACACCGTTAGTGGGCTTTTCTGTCACCTTCTTGGACTTTGGCAGCCCATTAACCTGGTTTTGGGCCTTTTTATCCTTGGCTGGAGAGAAGGAGATAGTGGACCAGAACTTGTTGTTACTCCTTCCCTCGCTTTTACTTCTGAGAAAATCTCTCAAGAAAACCCATCTCTTGGAACTCCTCCCTGTTCCACTTGAAGAGGTCACGTTTTCCTTCTTGTCTGTTTTTACCTCATTCACCACATCCTCGTTTTCTGTCCACTCCAAAGGCGTGTTCCTCAGAGGTGACAGGGATCTGGTCCTTCTCCGGAGAGACTTGTCCCGCAACCTCAGATCTCTACCTCGTACACGCGCTTCAACATCCTCGTTTTCTACATCATCTTCTTCCTCCAGATCCAGCAAGGGGGCCAGAACCTGTGGACGCTCCAAGTGGGTCGAAAGTTTCATGGGTCGGATCTGACCGTTCAGAAACAACTCATCTGCCGAACTCATTGAAGCTGAACCATTAAAACCCGTCAAACTGAACCGAGCCGAGAACTCAAACTCGCAGGAAGAGGAGTTTTTCTCAAAGGAAGAGGAAGAGGGTGAGTAAGTGGAAGCCGCTGTTATGGTGAAGTGCATTGGACTCGCCGGAGCACTGTAGAAGAAGCCTCCACTACCGCCTGGTGCCCGGCCTGGACTGGAAGGAGCACTTACATAGGGAGTGGAGCAGTTGCTGTCGATGTCTTCTTCTGGGTTTGCTTTTTCTCCATTATTGCTCCGGGTTTGGAGCTCCATTATGCTATGGTGTCCAAGAGAGAGAAAGGTGCAAAGCCTGCAACTGCAACTGCAGGAACAGCCAGTGCAGAAAAATAAGGAAGACAAATGAATAAATAAATACTGTAACAATATTAACAGAACACAACAGAGTCTGTCTCTGAAAATTGCCCTTCCCATTCTTCTCTTATATCCTTCCATGCCATTCTGGAAGACATCTAATATGCAATTAATTAAAATTTTACAATAAAACAGTGTATGAGATCAGAGTATCAGATTTTTTTTTTTATTCATCATTCTTGTAATTTTTTTGCACGGTATTTTTGTAATAATGGTCCTACTTATTACAAGATTTTTTTAAAAGAAAATATAATAATATGAAATATATATGAGAGTTCATAACAAATGAAAATTAAACTTAATAAGAAATAATAGTTTTATTTGGTTGCATGGGAGAAAGATGAATAAACAAACCAATGCTAGAGATAATTAATGCCTATAGAAACAAACTCTTATAATATTGAGCAATTTCTTCAAGTTATTTTGAGATCTTAAAATCCAACCTGAAGTTGTATTTAGCACCACAAAATTAGCTTATTGTAGTTTCCTTCCTGATGAGATGAGATTTTAGAAAGAGATTCCAATTAGTACATGATGAATATATTAAAATAAGATATAAGTAATTACTATAAAATATTAGGTTTAATACTTATTTTGGTCCCTCCTTTGGGAGGGTTTGTTTAAAGTGGTCCATCCTTTCTAAAAAATTCACTAAAGTCCTAAATTTCGCAAAAACTGTTCAAGTTGATCCTTTTTTGTTACGGCGTTAACTTTCTTAACGGCACAGCTGCCAGGTGGCTAATATGTGACTACGTGTCATTGTTATGTTTTGCTACAGGTTTAAAAAATAAAAGAAAATGTGACGTGGAATATTGGAAATAGGTTTAAATTAGAAATTAGAATTAAGGTTAAATTAGACATGGGAATTAGGGTGAAATTAGAAATTCAAATTAGGGTTAAGTTAAATTAGAAATTGATCAGAACATTCTTTGGGGTAAAAATTTCGAATGTAATTGGGAAAATTAGAAATTGAACAGAACATTGTTTAGGGTTCATACCATCGTCTTCGTCCATCAGCTCTGTAGGAGGTTGTGTCGTCAAGGTTCGTGCACTATCATCATCTGAGTTGCTACTCCTTCCTTCGTCTCCCTGGCTTTTTCCTCTGCAACTCTTTGGAATTCTTCAGCTGTGGAGGGTGCTCTCTCTTCCATCAAACGGCTACGGTTTCCATTGCTTGCTTGTCCATAATTCTGATACAAATTCTTAATTCCTTAGTTCAATAACCAAAAACCAGCACACCACTTTCAGAAAAGTAAAACTCATTAGTTTTCACTACTCCTATAGCAAACCCCTCTGAGTTGCCTGCACTTTCAACATTACTTTCAGGGTTTTAATCCAACCCTATGTCAAGATTTTCACTTTCAAGAACTGGGTTATGCAGAAAACTGAAAACCATCCTTCAAATTGCAGAATTTTTCCATCACATCATTTAATTAAGGGATGACCCCAGTTGCAACTGTGATGATGGCCATAAGAAAAGAAGTTATTTGACCATCTGAAATCCACGAACCAGAAACCCTAAGCTGACCCCAATTACCCCAATCATCTGACCCCAATTTCAATCCCAATCCCAATCGCAATCCACGAACCAGGAACCCTAAGCTGACCCCAATTACCCCAATCTTCTGACCCTAATTACCCCTAATTCCTTTCTTTATTTTATCCTAATTAATATAATTTACACGTCACAATTATATATATTTATTAAAACAAATAACAATGCCACCTAATCAGACATTAGACACCTGACACGTCTGTCGTTACTGAACTTAACGCCGTTAACAAAAAGGACCACTTTGAACAGTTTTTGCAAAAGATAGGACTTAAGTGAACTTTTGAAAAAAGGAGGGACTACTTTGAACAAACCCTCCCAAAGGAGAGACCAAAATAAGTATTAAACTAAAATATTATATGTAATAAATTATTTAATTTTTAAAAATTAGAAAAACATTAAAAAAATGAAATTTGTTTTTGGTTGGGAAAAACAAATTTTAACCTGAAGAGGATTTCAAATATTGTAAAAGTTGATTGACTGCAATTAAATATGTTGTGAATAGATTTTGAATATATTGACTAAACTTATGAATTATAAAAACAATGTCTACTCTAAACATGATCAAATACAGAAATTTTCTAATTAATCTTCTAATCTTTTATAAGGTTACCATTACTGAGACTAAGTTTATATTATAAATTACATACGAGATTTATTACCTAACAAACAAATATATATTTTCTTACTTAAAATACCTATGTTAGATTTGACCATTTCCAAATTTAAAAAGTATTAGAAAGAACTAACATTTTTAGTTTAAAAAAGAACTTAATATCAATTATACATTATAAAAATAAAAAATAAAAAAATTCTCTCAGAATGATATCATCCACTTACATTTAAAATTGACTAATGAATAACAAAATAATGAGAAATCAGAAAGTAATACTTTTAGACAGTATAAAATTATGTTACAATAACATGAAAAAAAAAACTTACAAAATCATTGTTTAAAAAATTATCTCAGTCCATATGTAAATTTATTTAACTTATAAACCAATATTTTGTTTTTGTCCTAGAATATTCATATTTTTTTAAATAACTCATCAAAAGATGTATTATTAATATTTAACACTTATATACTCAATTTTTTATAGGACCCCAATAAAATGTGATGACAAAATATCTAAAAATAAAATATAATATTATTACTTAATTTCTTGATATTATAAAAATTATACATAACCATTTATTCTTATCCATTTTCTATGGTTATCATTGTGTATAACTTTAACTTTATTATAAATTAAATATCTTAGTTTGATAAGTTAAATACATTTTTTTCCTCTGGAGGTGCATAAACCCCATTTTTTCAAGATAAGTGGAAAATATAACAAAAAAAGATCCTAAAATGTTACAGATAAGGTGACTCTGAAAAGGCTTGACATTGGCAAGCAACACATCATCGGCCAGAAGCCAAAAATATAGGTGCAACAATGTCCGTGTCTTTTTCAAATTCCACGTTTTATTTTATTTATTTATTTATTTATATTTCTCTGTCTCAAACCAGTTCAAGCAAATAGCTACTTACTGCTAAAAAACAAATAGAGGTGAAGTGAGTGAAAACTTTCAAATTTATGTGAAGAGCAAACTGTAGTTCATTAATTGATTTTGGGAGGTTTATGAGGTTGACTTCCACCTTCATATCTCTTCTGTTATAAAATTATACTCATTTTTTTTTATTAAATATTACATTATAACCACATAAAATATAAATACATATTAGATAACTCAACCGTATTTCAAAAATACGATTTATATATACACAATAAATATATATAAATATCAATATCTATGACAAAATTTAAACAAATTTTTTATTCTCTAACCGATGTTGTTCGTGCACTTAAATTTATATCTACTCAAGGACATAATATACTTAAAAGAGATCACCACTTAAAACCTTGTATGCAAAGATAACTTATTAAAATAAATTTTTAATATAAAAAATATATGTAAAAAAAAGTTTAATTAGCAATTTGTTTAGGTTTAAGGGTTGAGGATCAATCTTTCTTATTCTGCTATATTGTTCTAAGTCTTGATCATCCAATCTATTGGTTGTTGATCGGTATGCTCGAGATTGACCTATAGAAAACAGTGCGACCCTCAAATCATATATGTTTTTACTATCATAAAATAAGTGTGTTTTATAAGATATTAAACTTGTATTTATAAGTCTCACAATGATAATTAAATCAGATCCATTAATTACTCATCTTGTTATTATTCCTATTAATTGTCCATCAATGATTGTTATCGTTATTAATTATCTTTTAATTACCTCAATGTCCATTGGTCCACGGACAGCAGTACAATATACAATCCATAAAAAATTTAATTTCAATAAAAAACAAACATACAACAATCATATAAATCATGCATGAATCCATACATTATTCAATGTTCTAACAGATGGAATCAATTGATGTATTTTGAAATACTCATATTAAGTATGTATTAGTAGAGAATAATTATGATCTAATTCAAGGTTTAAATTTACAAGCAAACACAAGATTAATCGATAAGTTTATTATAACATAAGTTATAAATGTACAAGAACTCCCTTTTTAACACTAATTGATATATTAAGACTATCTTAGAAATAAGATGATCTCTATTAATTATCAATACTTAATACATCATTCAAACAACGATTCAAATATCATTCTAGATTTATAATTCAAAGTTCATAAAATTCTCGGCATTCAAAGTAAACATTGTCACACAATATAACTTATTTAAACAAAACCATAAATCAATCAAATATACAAATTAATATTCATTTTGCATCTATAAAAAATACTCAAAATTAATCCATTGAAAAGAATAAAAGAAAAGGAAAGAAAAATATATTTTTTCACCTAAAGAAAATAAGGGAGTGATTGTAGAGTTATTTTCATTTGAGTAAAAGATTCCTCACTTTGGCAAAATTTAAACAAAAAAAAAAAAATATTGAGTTATAATATTATTTTCGCAAGTGAAAAGTCTTATACATAAAGAAAAACTAGACAAGACTAGTAGGTAAGTTTAAATTTATGTTTCATGTTTGCCTTAAAAAAAAAAAAATTCTCCTTAAACAAAAATATCATAAAATCAACCTTATGAAACACAACCAATTATGTTTATAAAGGTGTTGCTCAAAATTATTTTAGCAATACAATTTTTAAACAAATTCCATATGATTAATACAAACTATAATTCTCTCAAACATCAACTTTCACAAATTTCAATTCCACATTAAACATCAACTTTATACATATATCATAAAATTTTATAAAAAAAAAAATAGGAACATAAATATTTCCTCTTACTTGAAATTCCTTTTTTTTCAAAGTCACACCAAATCCCAATAATAAATAATTTAAAATCTAAAAACTTAGAGTAAAATATACAAATATAATAAACAATCCAATTTTTTTTTACATGATTAGAATTCACTTTTTTTAAAAAAAAAAACTATATAGTACTAAACCAACATTATATACCATGTTATTTTTTCTATTATTTAAGTAGTTTTTTTAGTTTTAAAAGACTTAAATTCAACACTGACATATGTAACATTTTCAAAATATTATTAATTTTATTATAACCCAACAAAGAATCTCTTCAAAATAGTCAGTAATTTAAAATTAAAAATAATATATATATATATATATATATATATATATTATAATTATAAAATTCAATTGAGTGAAACACAAAAAATATTTTCTTCCAAATCATATTATATATATATTTTTAATATGTTCCGCGCTAAATTTTATTGTTTTTATTTTTTTTATCATATTATATTACCTATTATTAAATTTCATGTACACTAAATACATATATTTAATTATTTTGGTTTTTCAATATTTTTGAAAAAAAAATATGATTTTAAATGGATACCAATTTCTCTAAATATCTAAACTTTTTTTAAGTATAGATTTGGACTTCAATTCAATTATTTGTATTTGGTATATAATTCTTGTTATAGTAAATATAGATTTGAATATAAATTAATTGAGTAATGTAGTACCTGATTCATCCCTACTAAAAATACATGTCCGTCCTCTCCTCCTTATCATTTCCTCAATTGACATGACGTATATTTGATTAATCAATTGAAGTTGTTATGCTCATTCTTTTCTATCACCTTCAAAGCCTCTTTGTTTTGTCACAAACACCATTATTACACTTCCTATCTCTAAAATTCCTCCACATTTTCATTCTTCTTTCTTTCAACCTAAAACAACCACCACCGTCCTTTATCACATCATTTATTATTAAAAAATGGTTGGATCCACACAATTAAACTAAGCTCTCACATTCGTTATTTTAATATAGAAATGATTTTTTTTATTAAGAACATTTAAATTTATTTCATATTGTTAGACCTTCGAATAAGTGCGTTTACAGTGCATAATTGGTAATGCCTAAAACATCTCTTCATTAATTTCTCATTCAAAACTTTGTTTTCCAGAAAGAATGAATTTATAATCAATATTGCATCATTTACTTTAGTCCTACAATGTATTAAATAAGTTATTTAACTTGAAACAATATTTGTAACAACTAAATAACAATAATAGCATGGCGATAGTAATAATAATTACAGCAGTTTAATGCATTTTGCAAGTGAAGGCGCAATATGAAAGTGCAAGTAACAAGGATGTGATATAAGTAGAAACAAAGAAATAATGTCGAAACCACGTGGTATGTTGTTATATCCTTTACGTGTAATTATTGCATACGAGGCTCGTTAAAATGATAGATCATTGTAGAATTAAACTTATACCATATACCAAAAAATGTGGATTCTCTATTTTCCCATCCTTCTTCTACTCCACTCAATGCAAACATCAAAGTCTACAAGACCAGCTCGCTTTAACCAGAGAGAAACCATGTGCCAAGTGTTCCAATTGGTCCATTTATGATGTCATTTTCGATCAAAATGAAATTTTAGCCTTTATATGCTTAATAATGGTTGAGGCCAGTGAGCCATGGCCCATTTGGAAACATGATATGTTGGTTGGTTAGTCCTTGTTTGATTTTGTCTTTTTCTTGCTTTGGCAGTGACAAGGCAGCATGTATAAGTTATAAAGATTAGAAGTTTGTTCACACCATTCACAATATGTGTGAAGGAGTGTACACAAAATAAACCAGTCAGAGGAAATTATTAGGTTGATTTGATGTTGCACAACTAATTCAGATATTTTCATCCATATAATAAGTATAGGGGAGAATACAGCCACAACCTTTAGGCCTAGCAACAGACTACGGTCACAATAACAAGTTGATAGCAACAAGACCAATTCAATTCTTAAGTGACTGAAACAAAAGTTGACAAACCAGAACCGAGTTGCTCATATGAGAGATGCAACTAGTGCTAGAACATATTTTGCTCTCTCCACTCATTCATTTATTAAGGTTTAGAGTTCATCCATGAATGTCATCACATATTCACACTTTTTACTATTTATTTGTAACTAACTAACCCTACTTCATTTCCATGCACCCGATTGTATTTCTATATTCTCAAACACATGTTTTTGTGTCAATACTTTGAATCCGGTATCAAACTATCAATCTTTTCAAATAATTGTATAAATACTGACATCTGTACTATACCGTAAAGGATTGAGACTCGCAGAGTGACGAGGGAACTTAATTAACTTCAACATGTAAATTTTCTAATGCAATGACTATACTCATCATTCAAGTACGGGAATAAAAAGTTCTAAAAATATTACTGTCAAATAGAAAAAAAAAAACTGAAGAGAATTTGATTGAATGATATTCTACGGACGCTTTGGCGTTACCTTTCAAGAATTTTAATTACACCAATGCTATTTGTTCATAATCATAATATGTATAGCACACACAGAAATCATCAAGGGGTTAGACTGGTAACAAATCTGAAACTAATTCATTAATCAAATAAGCTAGTATGTCCCCCTCAACTTCTAAACCCTCTTCAAATGCTTCAACATCAAAGTCAAGCCATTTCCCACATCCCGAGCTCATGTCCTTTGTGACAAGCTCATCCACCATTACCTCTTCCATGCTTCTAAAACTCAGCATCTCCTTATACAGTTCCTCTGCCATCCAGTTCTTCCTCTGAACTGCCATCATCCACCCAGGCCACACTTTGCACGTTCCAATGAAAGCTTGCTTACATCTTAACTCCAGGAACTCGCTCACACAATCAAATATAGCCTTCCTTTCAAGTTTAGAGTACTCTTCTCCGTAGTTTTCTGTTCTACTATTCTGATTCTCCAACAGTTCAAATAAATTTGGCATAATGACTGCACTAGTTTGACCCATGGCAAATTCTTCTGCCATAAACTCTGCATTACCAAGAATATCCTGTACATATTCAAGTTCTGTGTTACTTGATCTTTTAAAATCAACTGAACTAAATATCCCACTTATTTGTTTGACGGTCATATTTCCATCCCCCGATATGGAAGGGCTTTGCTCTGGTCCCTTCACCTCACTTTCAAGTGATACAGATTCGCTTATCTGGGAAAAACTAGATGCTTCTTCGTCTTGCATTGAAGAATAGACTGTGCTGGCTGAAAGGAGAAAAGTGAGAAACTGATGGCCCTTACAACTTTAGAGATAAGTCCCTTTATACCGAGGGAATGCAACGAATTGTAACTTCTATAACCCAAATTGATGAATGAACAATATGTGAGTTGTAATATACGTGTTCAACTAAAATATATTTGACATTTTGTTTAGAATAAATAATCGAGGACTACAAAAGTATGCCAAACAATCCAGTTTTGAAGAATAACTTGACACCATCTGCAAATAATGTTCTACAGCTAATCCCTTCTACACAAAAACCAACAATGCTGCAAATTTCTTTGAATGCATGGTGCAATTTCTTACCAAATAAGTAAAAGAGACATAGATTGTGAGATTTTGTTTTTACTTTTATTTTTATAGTTCGTAACAGATTTGGTTCATCGGCAGTGCAAAGATAAAGATAAAAACATTACCGTAAGCGCTGTCTTCACTATCCAAGTAACTTTCACTGACAAGAGTTTCAGACCCCGCAACAGAAGTTGAACGACAACAAACTATATCATTTCCACTTTCACTATTGCTGCTACAGCTAGGATCTTGATTTACTTCAGAAGTCTGCACAAGTGATTGAATACGAAGATAATCAAAGAGACTCTTCTCAGACTAAATATTATTGAAAATTGCAGATAATCTAATTTGTAGAACCAGATTCTATAAATTACGTGAGAACCATCTCAAACAAATCACCGTAAAGTTTTAATATGCATTCCAAACATTTTATTTCCCAACCTCAACATACTCTCTTCACTAATTGATCTCAGGAAGCAAGCAAGATGCTCTATCAATAATTAACACTTGAACTGAAAATCATAATAGATGAAGCTCAAAACATAACGAGCTGAAATACCTGAAGTTGCCGATTCATGCTAAGCACGGAATCATCACTTGGACGAGAGTCAAGAATGCTGTCCAGTTTATAACTAAACAGGTCAGGAAATAGGCTTCGGTCTTGTTCCTTAGGTATGGTGCTTGGTGCACTGGGAAAGTTGTCTTGCACACTAGATCCCAAACCAGAAGAAATCCCCTCTGCGGCCAAGGTAAATTGAGGTAAGTTAATTCTGGATGTCAATTCTTGTAACTTTTTGTCCAACAGGATACTTAGAGCATCACTGTCTATCATATGTTTTCCTTGTGGAGACAATGACAGTTTTTTGGGATGAAAATTATCACTATGCTCAAGAGAGTTTACATCAATTCTATTTCTGGTTCCGTTGACTTGCTCGGTGGAGGAAGATGACTCAGGCATACTTCTCCTCAAGGGAGATGTGAATGTAAATGAAATAACATCCTTGCTTTCTTTCATGTTAAATGCATCTTGATCAAAACTTCCATCACTCGTGAAATTGCATTTGATGGACTTACTTCCAAAATTATTGACTGCATTATCAGGACCTCCAGCCTCATGAACATCACTGCTGATATATTTTGTCTTTCTGGAAGTACTTACTGATTTGGATCGTGGAAACTCCTTTTGGATGTCAGTTGCCCTGATGCTTGACCTTCTAGGATGAACATTGGCATTTGTAGCACCCTTGTTTGTTGTCTTCCTCATTCCAAAAGTTTCTGAAGGTGAAGCTCGTGTTGTTGGCTTATTGGAATCTATTTTTGAAGTTGATTTACCCTTGGCAGTCATGCTATTTTGCTTTTGATTATTCTGCCCAAGCACATTGCCATTCCGACTTGAGCAAGGTCTCTGCTGCATGGCTTTTTGCGTACTTGGTTTCTGGCTCCTTAAGTGCTGATTTGACTTCATCTCATTCTTCTCTTTCTGTCTCGTGCATTTCATGTCACCATTTGAAATCAATGTATCTCTACTATGTGCGTTGTTTTTGGCGTGGATTGCAAGTGAAACTGGTTTCCCTTTACTGGCTAAATGGCAAGGACTATTTTTTTCTGAACCTCTTGAACCCTTGAATGCTGAAGTGCATTTAGACAAATTACTACTCCTCTCACTAAGCTTGCCATTTGCAGGATAGGTTTTGCTCATATTCGTAGGTTTTCCAGTCACTGGTGTATATTGTGCAGCTTCCAATCTCTCTTTCAAATTGAGAATTCTCAAGGGAACAGAAGAAAACCCAGTAGATATTCTATTCCTCAAATACGGCTGAGGGCTCGCCTCAATTATCTTAGCCGCTGCCTCCATTACATGAGCAGCATTTTTTGGTGGCAGAAAACCAGGACTCTTGATAGGAGACAGCAGTTTATTATGAGTAACTGGAATGGATTTAGCTGACTTTGGAGGTAACATTTCAGTTTGAAATCTTTTTATTGGAAGGTTTTCCAATTTTCTAGCCCTTGACTCTATGGCACCCAATTGAGACTTCTCCAGCTTAAGCAGTGTATTTATGTAGTCTGCAGGGAAAAACTCATCCACTGAATGAAGAGCACCCTCATTACAGTCAGAGACTCCATGAGATGTAGAGCCGTAAAGTGAGGTGCAGGAGGGCTCAGTGACAGCCGAAGCTGGCAACGAATCCAAACCCATCAGTCTCGCTACTAACCCAGGAGCTTTACTCCCACATCCTTCATCACTACAAATTGAGAGGGTGCTGTCAAAATCACCACTTTGAATGTTACTTGGACTTGCTCCATATTCATCCACCTTTATCTGAAACAATTGCAAATAAAACCAAAACAGAAATTAATATCAAGATACATAAAAGTCCTGTTTAGATTTTTTTTTTTCACAAGTACTAGCATGAGTAAAAAACAAGCTAATAAAACTAATGACAAAAGCCTAATTTATTTTTCCTACTTATTTTCTTCTCCTAATAAGTATGTTTAGAGAAATTTATTAAAAAAAAATACCGTGTAAAAAAAATAAAACAAATAACAGGCACAGTACAAAAGGAGGGGAAAAAATTCACACCCTAGTGAGCTGCGACTTGTGTAAGTTCTCCACATTTTCCTTCCCTTGCTTTGAAATCTCTACATTGTTGTAACAGAAACATTTAGAATAGGCACACGAGAGAGAGAGAAAAGCATTGAAGAAAAAGATTCACTGTTGAATCAACAAGTATACATGGCATGTAAACAACGACAACATTAATAATACCTGGATCGCTCCAAACCAGCTTCTTTCGAGATTTGGAGTTCCAATCAAACAAGCTAAGGAAGCTTCCCTTGGAACGCCTTTTCTCCATCTCCATTTCTCGTTTTCCTATCTCAGGCAAAATACAACAACATCAACCCATTTCAACAGTTAGGTTCCTTCAACTCTAGAACCCAAATTTGTAGCCCCAAAATCAATAAACATTTTGAATGAAACTAGCAATAGAAAACAGTTAATCGAAATCTTACCTAGCTTCAGTAGCCCATTTATTAAATCAAAGAGCTCCCTGTTGCACGAGAATCAGAAAACACAATTGCCTTGAAAATAACAACTTGTTGAGTTATTTTCAGAGACCCGCTATCCAATGCATACACTTTTCGTTACTAATGGAATAATTTGTGAAAAGGGGCAACACATACACAGCACAACCCTCAGTTGTGATGCCTCAGTATTCCACCGAGAAACAAATTAAAGCGTGGAACAAAAAGAAGATCTGGGAGTTGGGTGTGGGAGTGAGAGTGAGAATGAGAGTAAAATACGAGAAAAGTAGGAGAAAATGAAAAATCTGCGATTCTGGAGAGAGCGAAAGAGAAGTCTGTCTCTGTTGCGGTGTGTCACTTTGGTCTTGGCGGAGGGGTCGAATTAAAAACAAACAAATAATGGAGGGATAAAAAAAGGTTTTGCCTCGCTTTTTATCCAACCGAACAATACCTATTTATTTCTTACTGAATTTTTTACTTTTTTTTTTTCAATTATGTTTTCTTCCCACACGAAATTCTATTCTCACCAATCACACGTTGATGTTAAATATTTATTTATTCAAATAAAAATTATTTCACTAATTTGTAACATTTTTAAATGTTATTTTATATTGTTTAAACCTCGTTAGCTTTTAACTTTTATTTTTCATTTTTATCACATAGTTGTGTTAGAATTCTTTACTTTTTACAAAAAAATATATATTTCATACCTTACTTATCCCTTTTATGCTTAAAAATCCTTAACACGTTGTAATTTTCATTACAAATTTATAATATGAATTCATTTATATATTATTTTAATAAATAAAATGAGATTTTAATGAAAAAATATTTGGTATCCTAAATTTTAATAAGTTAAACAATCCTTTCATTACTTCCCCTCTCAGTAAGTTTCCAATTCAAACGTGTGGAAATGTATGGTATGAATAAATAAAGCTAATAAGTGAGAAGTTATAATTTGTTGAATTTTTTTTATCGATTTTAATATTTAAGGTATTTTCTTAGGACTTTTAATATTTATTGTGATTGGTGAATTAGAGCTGTTAGAGACATATTGGTTATTTGTAAACGGTAATGTTTTATTTTTCTCGCTTTTTTTGTTCTTTTACTTATTGAGACTATTTATTAATTACTTAATTTCTATTTTATTAGTTTAATTATCGTATTATTAGATCTAACTAATTATGAAAAAATAGTTTATTTTACATCGTCCAAATTTTTAATATTAACGCGAACGTAATGAGTGCATGATCAAACATACTAAACAAAAATTAGTGAAAAAAAAAAACTAACCATGTAACTAGTTTTAATAACAGTCTTTGTTAAAATACAAGTTAAAACAAGATATAAGTGTATGGTAATTATAGTTATTATTATTATTATTATTATAAATAACATGTTAATTTACCATCTTATAAATATTATAATATTTATTTTAATTATTAAACTATTTATTATTTTGGTTTGAAATGGTATTTGATATAAAAGAAACAAAAAATAGACGAGTGTTTCAAAATCAACTAAAAACACAAAAAATACATCTAAGAAATCGTAAAAAATAAACTCCTCTTATATTATATTATTTTTGTAATAATATATGTAAGAAAACTCATATAAACTTATCAAATGTTTTAATAATTTTAACAAAACGCTTCTATTTTAATAACTTTTTTTAACAAAGACATCCTATTTAACTTTCATCTAATTTTATACAAAATAACCTGAGAAACTAATTTAACTTTTTAATTTATTTTAAATAATAATTTTGTGAAGTGGTTGCAATAAATAATATAAGGACTTTAATGTATTCTTATTGCAAATTAATGATTTCGTAAATCTTAGATTAGATTCGAATTCTTATTTAATTTCCGTTGACTACTATGTGCTATACTTATTTAAGTCAATTAATCAGTTGGCGAACAATCATTAAATGATAACCAGTTTGATAATCTGAAACTATTGTCGCGTCATTATATTCTTGTATTTCAGTAATCTTCACCTACTTTATATAAATATATTTATATATTATGTTGTAAAGGTAGAATATTATATAGTTGGTGTAGTTATTAAAGTGAACAAAATGTATTATATTTTGATATTTTTAAAATTTAATCGAACACTTAAAAAACATAAAGGGGAGAATCTGTGAGGTTAAGATTGGGTTCGGAAATTCTATAGAACGACAACGAATGTTAGTATCGTCCTTTCCAATTAATGAATGGAGAATCATTCTGTGTTTCGTTGAATTTAACGCTAATTCACTTAAATGAAACTGAAATGCAAATACGTATTTAAAGTTGGACAAAACTTTTATTAGATGTAATTAATGTTGATCTCCGATTAAATTCGGAGTTTAACTTTGAGAATTTATATTTTATTAAATTTCAAAATTAATTAGAGTAAGACGCCAACTCGCTTTTAAAGTTTAACACGTGACTATTGAATAGTTTATATATATATATATATATATATATATATATATATATATATATATATATATATATATATATATAATA